>NC_079494.1:33633966-33933966 GCF_030052815.1 Hevea brasiliensis | reverse complement strand
CACCACCTCCACAGCAGAAATCACACCTGGAAAGACTAAGAAAATTTGGAGCAGTGGATTTCTTTGGCAAGAGAGAAGATGATTCTATTGCAGCTGAAAATTGGTTGAACAGAACAGGCAGAGTTTTAAAACAACTCCACTGCACTCCTGAACAAAATCTAGAAGCTGCTGTATCTCTGTTGCAAGATGATGCATATGAATGGTGGGATACGGTGTCCAGTGAAGTACAGCCAGAAGTAATAACTTTGGACTTCTTCCTCTCCGAATTCAAGAAGAAATATGTGGGTAGTGTATACCTAGAAGAGAGAAGAAGAGAATTCATTAACCTGAGGCAGAGACAGTTGACAGTGGCTGAGTATGAAAAGGAATTTTTCAGATTGAGCCGCTACGGAAGGGAGATAGTCCCTAATGAGGCCGAAAGGTGTAAAAGATTTGAAGAGGGATTAAATGACAACATAAAGATCATGATTACTGCCTTGGGAATCACCGACTTTACCAAGTTAGTGGAAGCTGCAATAAAAGTTGAAAAGGTTAGAATAAGTGAGCAGACCAGAAGAGAGAGATAGCAGAAGAGGGGCACGGGTCAGTTTAGCTCATCTCCTGCACCTGGGAAGAAGTTCAAAGGTCCACCTGCACAGAGTTTAGGTCAACCACAAGGTCAGGGTCAGTCTTAGGGGCCCAGGCCACAGTTCACCCCTAGGAGAGGTCAGTCCACACCATCAGTGGGCAGCTCTCCAGGGACGGGGTTTAGGGGACCAGCCCAGCATCTTTTGCATGTCCACATTGTCTGAAATGGCATAAGGGGGAGTGTTGGAGAGTGATTGGTGCCTGCTTAAGTTGTGGGTCAATAAAGCATCAGCTGAGGAACTGTCCACGCAGAACTACTACAGCTCCTCTAACACAAGCAGACAGACCTGCTCCTGCACCACAAAGGGGTAGGAAATCTGGCAAATCTAAGGCAGTGGGACCATCACAGAGGCGTTCATCTGAGCCAGCAGAGAGGCCCGAGGGCAGACCACCTACCAAAGCCTATGCCATGAGAGCTCAGGAGGAGCAAGATGCCCCGGACGTCATCAGGGGTACGTTCTCCCTCTACAATACATCTGTGCATGCATTGGTGGATCCGAGATCCACTCATTCATACATCTGCATCAACCTACCCGTAGAAAGGGGGATACTAGTAGGGGAGAGTGACCAAGACATTCTGGTCACTAATCCGTTGGGCCACAGTGTAGTGGTTAACAAAGTGTGCAAGGGTTGCCCGTTAAGGATTCAGGGGTATAAATTCTCGGCAAATCTAATTGAGTTGCCCTTCCACGAGTTTGACGTTATTTTGAGAATGGACTGGTTGTCACGTCATCAGGCAATAGTTGATTGTAAATTGAAGAGAATTTCTCTGAAAACTTATGAGGGTAATGAGATCACTGTTGTGGTTGAAAGGACAGATTTCCTGTCCAATGTTATCTCAGCCACAGTTTGTAACACCCCTATGTTCGGTAGTGGGTTCTACTGTTCCGGTGACCAGTGTTGTCAGGACAGCTAGAATGCCTAGAACTACACTTCGATATGAGTGAGGAGACATAAAATAATGAAATACAAGAAAAGAAAACACAAGGAAAATAAAGGAAAAATAATAGCAAAGAAATGTAACCAAGTTAAGCGAGCCGAGAACCCTAGCGATGGGTGACCGCACCGGGAAGTCACGGCGTGGACCGTTGACTAGCCCTGGACTGCGGGGAACCCTAAAAAATATTTTTAGGACTTAAATAGACCTCTATTGAAGTATAAATGCCATTAGAAATATCAAAGAAAAATTAATTAATTAATTAGTACAAAGAAAAGTGAGAAATCGAAAAACGGACAAAACCCGGTGTTACCGAAAAATCGGGAATGTAACCCGAATAGGGGCATTGTGGTCATTTGACACCCCGAGCTGTCTTTTGACCAAAATTTCCATTAAAAATAAATAATATTACACTTGGAAAATATAATGAAAAATTAATTTAGTGGTATCTAATGTAAATAACAAAAATGGAGGGTAAATGGGGTAATTAGCACTTAAACATATAATATGATTAAAAATGCATGAGTAGAGCACTATGGGAATTAAAATATTCATTAAGTGGGCAGATTACTTTCACTAAGCTCATCTTCAACCTTCATTCCTCACCATTGCTGAAATGAAGAAGTTCCAAGGTTCTCCCATGGCCACCCAAATGCATGGTTCCTTACACCCATTTTCAAGCTAGATTTTGGTTACTTGTCTTCATTAATTTTGATCCTCACACCATGGGCAGTAGATAGGCAGCAAGAAAGGAAAGTTTTTGTGGAGTTTTGAAGAATTTCCAAAGTAGTAAGTTTGTATTTTTGATTATTGTTTAATTAAAGTTTGTAAGGATGTTATGGGTGTTTGATTTATGGAGAGATTTTTGAGGTTTGATGTTGAATGGGGAAGTGTACTTTTGGCAGCCATGGAAACACCTTGAAGACAGTTTATTTTTGCTTGTAAATGGTGAATTAAATGATTGATTAAATGTATATTGTATAGGAAATTATTTGGGTGATGTAAACTTAGTATATGTAAATGTGAATTGAAATTTGAAGCTTGGAAATTAATGGAATGTAAAGGTACCAATGCGGCAGGTTGTTAACTCTTGAAGAATGCTGGAATTCATACTTGGTTTATGGTATATTAATGTTGAATTGTGTTGGATGTTATGGCAATTTGAGTGTATATATGATGGTGTGAAGTTGGACATGAAAAAAGTGTTATGGTTAGGTGATTGAATTGTTGTAAATTGAGTTGAAAAATTTTGCACTTTATGGTGTATGTTGAATGTAATTGTAAGCTGCCAAAATGACCTATAATTTGTTGTGAATTATGTTTAGGTCATGATACAACCAGAATTGACTTGAATATTGAGTTTGGTAAGTGTTAGGAGTGATCCTTGATGTGTATGAAAGAAATGCAATAAGGCAGTTTGAGTTTTAGGCCTATAACTTTAAGTGTGTGGCTCCAATTGGTATGAGACCAATTGGAGGTGAAACTAGGCACAAAATGTGCCAACTTTCATGAAGGAAGCTTGCCAAAATTCTGCTTGCAAGGTAGCTCGAAAAATGACCAAATCCGGATTAAGTGCAATTGAGGCCTGAAAATTGACCATTTGGGCAGCAGTTAGTATTTAGGCCATAACTCACTCAAAACAAGTCCAATTGACCTGAAATTTTAACCATGAATATTTAAGACCCATATCTACAAGTCTTATGAAAACACCAAAGCCCAGAAATGACCATAAGCAAGTCAAACAGCTTGCACAAGTTCGGGTCCAAAAACTGGCCGAACCTACAATGACCTAAAATGACCTAAAGTGACCAATTTTGGTGCAATTTGACCAGCAATAATAGAATGACCATAACTTAGTTTACATAACTCAGAATGACCTGAAATTTTGCCCGTGTTCCATAAGACATAGATCTACAAGTTTGTATTTTTGACTGAAACCCGAAAACTGAGGGAACTAGGTCGTCCAGCTAGGTCAAACTAGTATCCTGGAATCTAGCAAATTGCAAGAAAATGCAGTATACACGGAAATGAATTGTAACACCCCTAAGTTCGGTAGTGCGTTCTACTGTTCCGGTGACCAGTGCTGTCCGGACAGCTAGGATGCCTAGAACTACACTTCGTTATGAGTGAGGAGACATAAAATAATGAAATACAAGAAAATCAAATATAAGAAAAACAAAGGAAAAATAATAGCAAAGAAATGTAACCAAGTTAAGCGAGCCGAGAACCCTAGCGATGGGTGACCGCACCGGGAAGTCACGGCGTGGACCGTTGACTAGCCCTGGACTGCAGGGAACCCTGGAAGACATTTTTAGGACTTAAATAGACCCTTATTGAAGAATAAATCTCATTAGAAAGATCAAAGAAAAATTAAATAATTAGTACAAAGAAAAGTGAGAAATCGAAAAACAGACAAAACCAGGTGTCACCGAAAAATCGAGAATGCAACCCGAACAGGGGCATTATGGTCATTTGACATCCCGAATTGTCTTTTGACCTAAATGTCCATAAAAAAAAAATAATATTACACTTAGAAAATAAAATGAAAAATTATTTTAGTGGTATCTAATGTAAATAACCAAAAGTGGAGTGAAAGTGTGTAATTAGCACATTAAACATATTAAATGAATTAACTAATGTGAGTGGACCACTAAGGGATTTTAAAATGTATTAAGTGGGCAGATTGCTCCACTAAAATATCATCTTCAACATTAGAAACCTCCATTGCCGTGAATGAAAAGCTCCCAAAACCTCCATGGCCATTTTTCTTCAAACTTGATCCACTCCTTCATTTCACCTCTAATCACCTAGGTAGCTTCATTAAAAATTGTCCCCACATGACAAGGAAGAGTTTGATATCAAAATCAAGAAGTTTAGTGAAGGTTTAACAAGTCCCAACCAAAGGTAAGTTTGTATTTTTGAATATTGCTTTGTTAAACTTTGTATACTTGTTATGGGTGTTTGAATTGTAAAGGAAATTTTTAAGTTTGAGGAGTTATTGATATGTCCATTTTGGACAGCCCTGGAGTTATATGTTTAATGAAATGTTTATACATATATTTGATGAGAAATTATATTGATTAGGGTTATTTAATGTCCAAGTAAATTAATTCCACATGTATATGGTAATTTTGCACTTGGAATGGAAATTGATGAATTGTAGGACACTTTGGCATTGTGGGACAATTCGGCAACCTTGGGACACTTTGATAAATGTATGAGTTCATGAAGGTATTGGCAGAATATTGACATTGGGGATTGATGCATATGTATATAGATTGGTTGTGTAAAGTGTACGTAAGAATGAGTAATGTTTAGGTGTATATGTGATTGTACTTAGACTTTGTAAATTTGAGTTTATTTTGTGTATTGAGGATGTGTGTAATCTGCCCAAAGTGACTTTAAAGTGAAGTGGTATATGGTTTTGGTAATATACCAAAACAGAATTGGTAAGGGAAGTGGACATATAGTAAGGTGAATGTGTCATTGATGTATGTTAAAGCAAGGTAATTAAGGGCAGTATGCATTATAGCCTATAACTTTAAATGTGTAACCTCAATTGGTATGAGACCAATTGGAGGTGAAACTAGGCACAAAATGTGCCAACTTTCATTAAGAAAACATACCAAAATTCTGCTTGCAAGGTGACATAAAAAAATGACCAATTCGGATTTAGTGCAAGTGAAACCTGAAAACTGACCATTTGGGCAGTAGTCAGTGTTTAGGCCATAACTCACTCAAAACAGGTCCAATTGACATGAAATTTTAACCATGAATAGTTAAGACCCATACCTACAAGTCTTATGAAGACACCAAAACCCAGAAATGACCATAATCAAGTCAAACAGCTTGCACAAGTTCGTGTCCAAAAACTGGCCGAACCAAAGTTGACCAAATTGACCTAAAATGACCAAATTTGATGCCATTTCACCAGCAACAGTAAAATGACCATAACTTGGTCTACATAACTCAGATTAACCTAAAATTTTGCCCCGCATTCCGTAAGACATAGATCTACAAGTTTGTAGTTTTGACCGAAATCCGAAAACCGAGGGAATTAGGTCGTTCAGCTAGGTCAAACTAGTATCCCGGAATCCAGCAAGTTGCATTAAAATGCACTAAACAAGGAAATGAGTTTGGTAAAACGTACCAACCCTAAAACCCTATCGAATGTGACATATTAATGAAACTAAAACCTAAATTACGTAGAACACATCGAGGGTCGGTATATTAGGTGATTAAGCAAATAATAGCTTTCAGTGAATTATTTGTCAAACATTATCGATAGAGACAGTTTAATTTAATACTGAAACACTTCAAATTGTGTTTCTCAGTTAGTAAAGACTTCGAGGAAAGGAAGGAAACACCGAGTCGGACAGGAAGATCATCAGAGGTTTGTGCACAACTAGTTTTTAACTGATTTTGTTTGAATATTTCATATGATTAAATGGCATACTTTTCTTATGTATTATGTTTAATAAGCATTGGATTTAATTCGATGAGTATTGAAATTGTTATAGTATGTATGAATTTAGCTTTGTGAAATGGTATTTCCACAAGTATTAAGCATTGTTATGGATTGAATAAATTATGTTTTGAAAAATTGTGATAGAACATGTTTTGAATTGTGATGGTAATTTTCATGGAAAAATGAAAATTTATGATTTGAATTGTGATGAGCATAAAAATTATTGGATATTGGAATTGACTTTGAATTGAATTATATTGTAATTTATGCTCACTAAAAGGATTGTAATATTGTTTTATATCTCACTATAGATGCTTGACTAGGTTATTACCCGTCTCTCTCATTTGTTGAGAAGACAATAGAGTTAGTTGTGTTTTGATTACCATGGTACGTGCACAGGCTTAGATTTTCCTCTGTTTTGAGGTTAGATCTAATTTTATTTTATCGTTATGGCCCTTGCGGAAGATTCATTATTGTGATGGTACTGTGCACGATGATTCGACCTCCCCGACCATAGGGAGTTAGAATCTGATTCGACCTCCCCGACCATAGGGAGTTAGAATCACATCGAAGATGGCCCTATCGGATTAGTCTTGCATAGTTAGTGAGATAAAGAATGATTTGTGAGATACAGCATGGTTTTTGAGCTACAGCGTGGTTTTTGAGATACAACATGGTTTTGAGATAAAGATTGATTTTTGAGATACATAATGATTTTTGAGATACAGAATGGCTTTTGAATGGTAACGAATTGTGATTTCAATTGTGGTTTATGTATAGTTGATTTTGTTGGAATTACTTAAATGGTTAGTCATGATTTGATAAATTGAATTTTGTGATCAAAATCATTTATACAAATGATTTACATTATTGGCAATGAATATTTTGAGTTTTGGAATTTGATGAGTATTCAGATTTCCAAATTATTTACTGTAAATTTTGTCAATGTATATTATACTATGTTTTAAATTATAGTTGTGCACCACTGAGTTCACCACTCAAATGACTTTGTATGCTGTCGCAGGTAAGAAGAGCATAGAGCAGTGAGTAAGTTTCTTTGAAGACACTTTCAGACCAGCTCCAGGTATATTATAGGTATACCCATGTACATAGGTCTGATGTATGCATGTAATAATATGTATGGAAATTATTTGAGCAGTTGTAAATTAAAATTATACATTGAAGTTGTAAAGTGAATTATGAGTTATTTTGACTTGTAAAATTTGTATTATATTTCTTTTATCTCATCCTTTGAAAATACTGAAAAATTGTTGTGGATTGAGTTGAGAAAAATATTGTGTTGAATTTTGTTGGAGTTGATATTTGGAAAAATATTGAAGTGCTTTCTACAATTTTTCTGAAGAACTGTTTTATCCAAAATACAGATGGCACTCTGCCAAAATTTTTACAGAAATTCCAAATAAGACAAATGTGTTAGTTCTATCGCTTCAGTTCACAAAAGTTTTTAACACCTGTAAATAGTGCTCACCACTGTGAAAGAAGTAAGAAAAGTTTTTAAAATCCCTTGTAGTGTATTTAGTGGATTATCAGTAGACGGAGTTGATAAATCATTAGGTATACTATGGGATCATGTCATGCCTTACAGAGGGGTAGGGTGTGACATGTTTAAGTGGTATCAGAGCAATGGTTTTAAAGTGAATTTCGAACTGTGAATTTGAAATCTTTTTGTCAGAACTACAACTGCTCAAATGTTTGAAACATATAGTACATTTACATCATAAATGTGAACTAATGGAGAGGAATCTCCTTGTGTTGGTTGTACAGGAATAGAAAATTCTGTGAAAAAAAATGGAAGAGAAGAATGAGACAATAGAAACGATGTGATGGCGGAAGAACAAGTTGAGGCCCAGCTCCACAAAATGTCAAAGGCTGACTGTATCAGTTTCTGGGTACAAATTCTTGCACAAATGGCCTAGCAAATGGCCACTTTCTTTCAACAACTGGGTGATAATCTGGCCCAAGCCCAAATCTGCAGACCCACAAGGGCAGTGTGAAATGGAAAAGAGGGAGAAACCTATGGGTCAGAGTTCGAACAGTAATTTGGGGAAGAGAAAAGAATTTGAGGAACCCTGAGCTCAGAAATATGATAGAGGCGGATCATCAGGGCAGAGACCACTAAGATCTAGTCGTCGAACAACCAGAAGTTCCTATCCTGCCCGTTTCTGCCATGTTTGTGGTAAGCTACATGGAGGTATTTGTCGTAAGGCCTCTGGAGCCTGTTACAATTGTGGAAAACTTGGACACTTTGCTAAAGATTGTGCTAAACCACCTCAATCTGCTCTCCGGAGTTCACAGACCGTCAGTCAGAGTCAAGATAGAAATAGAGTTGGTACTCCTCACCACTATAACACAGTGAATCAACTCGAATATAGTAGCGCACCAGTCGGAGAGTCCACTATGCGCCAAGTAAAAGGAGCAGAAACTTCAGATGTAGCTGCTGGTAAGTTATTAATTTTTGAAAGAAACAATTAGTTATTATTTGATCCCAGCACTACTTAGTTGTGTGTTAGTGTGAGAACTATATGTTCTGTTGTTATTTCTTTACATGGAAATGAATTTTGATGTATTAGTGACTAGTCCTTTAGGATAATAACTACAATAACAAGTATGGTTGACATTAATTTTGGAAGAATTGTTAGCTAAAAGTATTTTCTAATATACCGTAAATTATAAAGCTAATTGGCGAGCCTACTTAATGTAAGGTAAGAGGACCTAAAAGTAAGTTACAGTAACAGAATTGCTCTAGATGAGGGCAAAGATGTTACTGTTAGTAATTGTCAAAGGAAATTGTAATCAGAATCAGTTTGGGATATTAGTGGATTCGAGAAAGATAAGATGTTAGAAAACCTAGTCCATGAGGTTATAACGTAGTGACTATGTAATGTTTTCGATGTTTGTATTGTAAGCTGCAGATTACAGTACTGACACGGGATTATTGTGTAGAGCTACGTACTTCCGCGTGATACAGTAAATTAAGAATATTTGTAAGTAATCTATAAATTGATACAGTTGCACTCGAATAGAGTACTATTACTGGAAATAAATGTGAAAATTTTAGTCAGAAATGTAAAACTTCGGAACTAGCCTATCAAACGACTACACTTGTAAGGTAGCTAGAGTCAGTGACTCAGTTATATTAATGTGAATTACCTGTACCACAGTAATTGCTATAAGCTTAAAGATATCAGTACGACTTATCATCCTCAAACGGATGGACAGTCGAAATAAGTGATTCAGGTAAATTTTGAAACTCGTTGAGTTTCTATAAATAATAAAATGAAATGATAATAATAACCTGTAAAATGGAATAAACCCTCAAGAATATATTGAGAACATGTGTCATTGAATCCGAGGGGAGATGGGACAGATACATCCCATTAACAGAATTTGTATACAATAATAAGTGTCATGCTAGCATACAAACGGCACCCTATTAAACATTGTAAGGAAACAAATAAATATGGATTTTGTGATGAAACTTCCGAGGACACAGAATAGTCAAGATGCAGTATAGGTCATAATTGACAGACTAACCAAGTCTGCTCACTTTTTGCTAGCCCGGATGGACTATAGCCTGGAAAGATTGGCCAGATTGTACATATATGAGATTGTAAAATTGCATGGAGTGCCAGTATCAATTGTATCTGACAGAGATCCTAGGTTCACTTCTAGATTGTGGGGTAGTCTTCAGAGAGCCCTAGGAACTAGATTAAACTTCAGCACAGCATTCCACCCACAGACAGATGGCCAGTCTAAAAGGGTAATTCAAATATTGGAGGATATGCTACGGGCTTGTGTGATTGAATTTGAAGGTAGTTGGGATACACACTTGCCTTTGATTGAGTTTGCTTATAACAACAGCTACCAATCAAGCATTGGAATGCCTCCATATGAAGCATTGTATGGTAGGAAGTGTAGAACTCCCTTATGTTGGGATGAAATAGGTGAAAGGAAGATGATTGGGCCAGAAATTGTTCAGCAGACAGAGGAAAAGATCAGATTGATTAGAGATAGACTAAAGGCTGCATCAAACCGTCAGAAGTCCTATGTTGATTTGAAAAGAAGAGATATTGAATATGCAGTGGGTGATAAGGTATTCCTCAAAGTTTCTCCTTGGAAGAGGTTTCTGAGATCTGGCAGAAAGGGGAAACTGAGTCCTCGTTTCATCGGACCATATGAGGTTTTGGAAAGAGTGGGTCCTTTGGCATATCGGTTGGCATTACCTCCAGAGCTAGCAAGGATACACAGTGTCTTCCATGTGTCCATGTTAAGGAGGTACAGATCCGACCCATCTCATGTACTATCAGTTGAAGAGAATGAGGTAAATCCAAACCTCTCATATGAGGAAGAACCCATAAAAATTCTGGCTTATGAGGTGAAGCAGCTGAGGAACAAACAGATACACCTAGTTAAAGTGCTATGGAACCATCATTCAGGCCAGGAAGCTACTTGGGAACGTGAAGAGGATATGAGGAGACAGCACCCACAGCTGTTCAGAGACTAATGCCAGGTAAAATTTCGAGACGAAATTTATTTAAGGGGGGGAGAATTGTAACACCCCTAAGTTCGATAGTGCGTTCTCATCGTTCTAGTGACCAGGTCTTTGTCGGGACAGCTAGGATGCCTAGAACTACACTTCGTTATGAGTGAGGAGACATAAAATAATGAAATACAAGAAAGGAAAATATAAGAAAAACAAAGGAAAAATAATAGCAAAGAAATGTAACCAAGTTAAGCGAGCCGAGAACCCTAACGATGGGTGACCGCACCGGGAAGTCACGGCGTGGACCGTTGACTAATACTCGATCGGGGAACCCTGGAAAACATTTTTAGGACTTAAATAGACCCTTATTGAAGAATAAATCTCATTAGAAAGATCAAAGAAAAATTAAATAATTAGTACAAAGAAAAGTGAAAAATCGAAAAACAGATAAAACCCGGTGTTACCGAAAAATCGGGAATGCAACCCGAACAAGGGCATTATGGTCATTTGACATCCCGAATTGTCTTTTGACCTAAATGTCCATAAAAAAATAAATAATATTACACTTAGAAAATAAAATGAAAAATTAGTTTAGTGGTATCTAATGCAAATAACCAAAAGTGGAGTGAAAGTGTGTAATTAGCACATTAAACATATTAAATGAATTAACTAATGTGAGTGGACCACTAAGGGATTTTAAAATGTATTAAGTGGGTAGATTGCTCCACTAAAATATCATCTTCAACATTAGAAACCTCCATTGCCGTGAATGAAAAGCTCCCAAAACCTCCATGGCCATTTTTCTTCAAGCTTGATCCACTCCTTCATTTCACCTCTAATCACCTAGGTAGCTTCATTAAAAATTGTCACCACATCACAAGGAAGAGTTTGATACCAAATTCAAGAAGTTTAGTGAAGGTTTAACAAGTCCCAACCAAAGGTAAGTTTGTATTTTTGAACATTGCTTTGTTAAACTTTGTATACTTGTTATGGGTGTTTGAATTGTGAAGGAAATTTTTAAGTTTGAGGAGTTATTGATATGTCCATTTTGGACAGCCATGGAGTTATATGTTTAATGAAATGTTTATACATATATTTGATGAGAAATTATATTGATTAGGGTGATTTAATGTCCAAGTAAATTAATTCCACATGTATATGGTAATTGTGCACTTGGAATGGAAATTGATGAATTGTAGGACACTTTGGCATTGTGGGACAATTCGGCAGCCTTGGGACACTTTGATAAATGTATGAGTTCATGAAGGTATTGGCAGAAAATTGATATTGAGGATTGATGGATATGTATATAGATTGGTTGTGTAAAGTGTATGTAAGAATGAGTAATGTTTAGGTGTATATGTGATTGTACTTAGACTTTGTAAATTTGAGTTTATTTGGTGTATTGAGGATGTGTGTAATCTGCCCAAAGTGACTTTAAAGTGAAGTGGTATATGGTTTTGGTAATATACCAAAACAGAATTGGTAAGGGAAGTGGACATATAGTAAGGTGAATGTGTTATTGATGTATGTTTAAGCAAGGTAATTAAGGGCAGTATGCATTTTAGCCTATAACTTTAAATGTGTAGCCTTAATTGGTATGAGACCAATTGGAGGTGAAACTAGGCACAAAACGTGCCAACTTTCATTAGGAAAACATACCAAAATTCTGCTTGCAAGGTGACATAAAAAAATGACCAATTCGGATTAAGTGCAAGTGAAACCTGAAAACTGACCATTTGGGCAGCAGTTAGTGTTTAGGCCATAACTCACTCAAAACAGGTCCAATTGACCTGAAATTTTAACCATGAATAGTTAAGACCCATACCTACAAGTCTTATGAAGACACCAAAACCCATAAATGACCATAAGCAAGTCAAACAGCTTTCACAATTTCGGGTCCAAAAACTGGCCGAACCAAAGTTGATCAAATTGACCTAAAATGACCAAATTTGATGCCATTTGACCAGCAATAGTAAAATGACCATAACTTGGTCTACATAACTCGGATTAACAAAAAATTTTGCCCCGCGTTCCGTAATACATAGATCTACAAGTTTGTAGTTTTGACCGAAACCCGAAAACCGAGGGAATTAGGTCGTTCGGCTAGGTCAAACTAGTATCCCGGAATCCAGCAAGTTGCATTAAAATGCACTAAACAAGGAAATGAGTTTGGTAAAATGTACCAACCCTAAAACCCTATCGAATGTGACATATTAATGACACTAAAACCTAAATTACCTAGAACACATCGAGGGTCGGTATATTAGGTGATTAAGCAAATAATAGCTTTCAGAGAATTATTTGTCAAACATTATCGATAGAGACAGTTTAATTTAGTACTGAAACACTTCAAATTGTGTTTCTCAGTTAGTAAAGACTCAGGGAAAGGGAAGGAAACACTGACTCCAGACCAAGAGACAGTCATCAGAGGTTTGTGCACAACTAGTTTTTAACTGATTTTGTTTGAATATTTCATATGATTAAATGACATACTTTTCTTATGCATTATGTTTAATAAGCATTGGATTTAATTCGATGATTATTGAAATTGTTATAGTATGTATGAATTTTGCTTTGTGAAATGGTATTTCCACAAGTATTAAGCGTTGTTATGGATTGAATAAATTATGTTTTGAAAAATTGTGATAGAACATGTTTTGAATTGTGATGGTAATTTTCATGGAAAAATGAAAATTTATGATTTGAATTGTGATGAGTATAAAAATTATTGGATATTGGAATTGACTTTGAATTGAATTATATTGTGATTTATGCTCACTAAAAGGATTGTAATATTGTTTTATATCTCACTATAAATGCTTGACTAGGTTATTACCCATCTCTCTCATTTGTTGAGAAGGCAATGGAGTTAGTTGTGTTTTGATTACCATGGTACGTGCACAGGCTTAGATTTTCCTCTGATTTGAGGTTAGATATAAGTTTATTTTATCGTTATGGCCCTTGCGGAAGATTCATTATTGTGATGGTACTATGCACGATGATTCGACCTCCCTGACCATAGGGAGTTAGAATCACATCAAAGATGGCCCTATCGGATTTGTCTTGCATAGTTAGTGAGATAAAGAATGATTTGTGAGATACAACATGGTTTTTGAGCTACAGCGTGGTTTTTGAGATACAACATGGTTTTGAGATAAAGATTGATTTTTGAGATACATAATGATTTTTGAGATACAGAATGGCTTTTGAATGGTAAAGAATTGTGATTTCAATTATGGTTTATGTATAATTGATTCTGTTGGAATTACTTAAATGGTTAGTCATGATTTGATAAATTGAATTTTGTGATCAAAGTCATTTATACAAATGATTTACATTATTGGCAATGAATATTTTGAGTTTTGGAATTTGATGAGTATTCAGATTTCCAAATTATTTACTGTAAATTTTGTCAATGTATATTGTACTATGTTTTAAATTATAGTTGTGCACCACTGAGTTCACCACTCAGCGATAGCTTTGTATGCTATCGCAGGTAAGAAGAGCATAGAGCAGTGAGTAAGTTTCTTTGAAGACACTTTCAGACAAGCTCCAGGTATATTATAGGTATACCCATGTACATAGGTCTGATGTATGCATGTAATAATATGTATGTAAATTATTTGAGCTGTTATAAATTAAAATTGTACATTGAAGTTGTAAAGTGAATTATGAGTTATTTTGACTTGTAAAATTTGTATTATATTTCTTTTATCTCATCCTTTGAAAATACTGAAAAATTGTTGTGGATTGAGTTAAGAAAAATATTGTGTTGAATTTTGTTGGAGTTGATATTTGGAAAAATATTGAAGTGCTTTTTACAGGTTTTCTGAAGAACTGTTTTATCCAAAATACAGATGGCACTCTGCCAAAATTTTTACAGAAATTCCAAATAAGACAATTGTGTTAGTTCTATCACTTCAGTTCACAAAAGTTTTTAACACCTGTAAATAGTGCTCACCATTGTGAAAGAAGTAAGAAAAGTTTTTAAAATCCCTTGTAGTGTATTTAGTGGATTATCAGTAGACGGAATTGATAAGTCATTAGGTATACTACGGGATCATGTCATGCCTTACAGAGGGGTAGGGTGTGACATGAACTTGGTAACATGTACCAACCCTAAAAGACTATCGAATGTGACATGTTAGTAACATTAAAACCTAATTTACCTAGAATGCATCGAGGGTCGATATATCAGGTTGATTAAGCAAATAATAGCATTCAGTGAATTACTTATCAAGCATTATCGTTAGAGACAGTTTAATTTAGTACTGAAACACTTCAAATTGTGTTTCTCAGATAGCAAAAACTCAAGGAAAGGGAAGGAAACACTGAGTCAAGACCAGGAGACAGTTATCAGAGGTTTGTGTACAATAGCTATTCCTTTTGGATTTGTTTTAATTGAAATAAATTATGACTATTTGTACATTATTGTTTTAAATTGTGGAAATGTGTTTGAATGGATATTTATTGTTTGAAAAGCATTGTAAATGGTTTGAAACTGTGAGAAATTGTTTGAATGATATTGATGGATACTTATTGATTAAAAAGCATTAGAAATGGTTTGAAACCACAGCTATCATGTATATTGATTGTATTCCTCGCTAGCTTGTCTAGTGGGACGAATTGAATTCCCTCTCTGGCTGAAGTGTTGAGGTGTGTGCCTGTTGAGGATGAATTGGATGAGTACTCATATTTTTGCTAGCTAGCTATGTTATTCCTCATTAGTAATTGACTTTTGGGATGAATTGAATACCTCATTAGCCATCGGCTTTTGGGACGAATTGAACTTTGGAACATGATTAAGCTGTGTGTGATTTATTGATATGTATTGTGAGATTGTGAAATGAATTAAACTCTTATGGACATACACTGTCTTTTGAATTTAACAATGATCTGACTTATTGAAATTTATTGTGATATTGAGAAATGGAGTTTAAATTCTTGTTGACAATTACTGTCTTGAAATTAACTATGGTTTTAAGTATCCACTATTTATATGATTTATGAATTGTGATTTAAAGTTGTATTTGGTTAATGTTATGCACCACTGAGACATTGTCTCAGCGATAGCTTTTCATTGCTATCGCAGGTAGACAGTCGAACAGGGCAGCAGACTAGGCTACTAGTACATCCAGCGAGAGATTATTGGGTATAATGAGTATACCACATTTTGCATTTTATACTGTAATGTATGACCACTGTATGTATATATTATTCTTGGTTTTGAGCAGTTGTAAATTAAAATTGTACATTGAAGTTGTAAAGTAAATTATGAGTTATTTTGACTTGTAAAAATTGTATTATATTTCTTGTATCTCAGTCTTTGAAAAATTTCTGTGGATTTGAGTTGAGAAATATGTTGTGTTGAGAAATATGTTGGAGTTGAGATTTGGAAATATATTGAAGTGCTTTTTACAGGTTTTCTGAAGAACTATTTTATCTAAAATACAGATGGCACTCTGCCAAAATTTTTACAAAAATTCCAAATAATTCAAATGTGTTAGTTCTATCACTTCAGTTCAAAAAGGTTTTTAACTCCTGTAAATAGTGCTCACCACTGTAAAAGAAGTAAGAAAAGTTTTTAAAATCCCTTGTATTGTATTTAATGGGTTATCAGTAGACAGAGTCAGTAATTCATTATGTATACTACGGGATCATGTTATGCCTTACAGAGGGGTAGGGTGTGACACAGTTGCAAGAAGAATGATGAGAAAAGGCTGTGAAGCTTACCTAGCACACGTGGTTGATACTAGGCAAGTTAAGCCAAACCTGAGTGATATACCCACAGTAAGAGACTTCCCAGATGTATTTCCTGAAGAGTTGCTTGGTTTACCACCAGAAAGGGAAGTCAAGTTTGCTATTGAGGTAATGACGGGTACAGCACCCATTTCCATTGCTCCTTACAGGATGGCACCCACTGAATTAAGGGAGTTGAAAACTCAGTTGCAAGAGTTGCTTGATAAGGGGTTTATACGCCCCAGTGTGTCACCATGGGGAGCTCCAGTGCTGTTTGTGAAAAAGAAGGATGGGACTTTAAGGCTATGCATTGATTATCGGCAGTTGAATAAAGTAACTGTGAAGAATAAATATCCATTGCCTAGAATTGATGATCTGTTTGATCAGTTAAAGGGAGCAGGAGTATTTTCTAAGATTGATCTCAGATCAGGGTATCATCAGTTGAGGGTGAGGGATGTAGATGTGCCAAAGACTGCATTCAGGACTCGATATGGGCATTATGAGTTTCTGGTGATGCCCTTTGGCCTAACAAATGCACTAGTAGCATTCATGGACCTTATGAACTGTATCTTCCATCCATACCTAGATCAGTTCGTAGTGGTCTTTATTGATGATATTTTGGTGTATTCCAAGACCAGGGAAGAACATGATGAACATTTGAGGATTGTTCTACAAACCCTGAGAGAAAAGAAGCTGTACGCTAAGTTGTCCAAGTGTGACTTCTGGTTGAATGAGATTGTATTCCTTAGACACATAGTGTCAGCTGATGAGATTAGAGTGGATCCCAAGAAAATAGAAGCAGTGATGGAATGGAAGCCTCCCAGGAATACAACTGAGGTCAGAAGTTTCTTGGGGCTAGCTGGGTATTACAGAAGATTTGTGAAGGGATTTTCCTTAATAGCTGCTCCAATGACCAAGTTATTACACAAGAATGTCAGATTTGACTGGAATGATAAGTGTCAGACTAGTTTTGAGAAGTTGAAGGCTATGTTGACAGAGGCACCAGTGTTAACACAGCCAGTGTCAGGAAAGGACTTTGTAGTCTACAGTGATGCCTCTCATAATGGGTTAGGGTGTGTATTGATGCAAGAGGGAAAGGTGGTCGCTTATGCTTCCAGGCAGCTAAGGCCACATGAACAGAATTACCCTACCCATGATTTAGAGCTTGCAGCAATTATCTTCGCACTGAAGATATGGAAGCACTACTTATATGGTGAAAAGTGCTACATTTACACAGACCACAAAAGTCTAAAATATTTGCCAACTCAAAAGGAGCTCAACCTTAGACAGAGGCGATGGATTGAGTTCCTGAAGGACTATGATTGTGTAATTGACTACCATCCTGGGAAGGCAAATGTAGTTGTTGATGCTTTGAGCAGAAAATCCATCACAGCTTTGAGATCATTGAATGCCCGTCTATCTATGGTTCGAGATGGAGCTATTTTGGCTGAGTTGCAAGTGAGGCCAAACCTGCTACAGCAGATTTTAGATGGGCAAAAGGCAGATGAAAAGTTAATGGCTCTTATGAACAAAATTTTAGAGGGAAAACTAACTGACTATGAAGTGAAAGCAGATGGGTGTCTGTACTACAAAGGAAGAGTATGTATACCAGATAATGAGGAATTCAAAGCCAGTATTCTGAAAGAGGCACATGCCAGTGTTTATGCTATGCACCCAGGAAGTACAAAATGTATCATGATCTGAAGCTTCAGTATTGGTGGCCTGGTATGAAGAAGGACATAGCTAACTATGTGACTAAATGCTTGACATGTCAGCAAGTTAAGGCAGAACATCAAGTTCCATCGGGTTTGCTACAGCCTATACGCATACCTGAATGGAAATGGGATCGGGTCACCATGGATTTTGTAAGTGGCCTACCTCTCACCCAAAAGAAGCATGATGCAGTATGGGTGATAATAGATAGATTGACGAAGTCAGCACACTTTCTGCCAGTTAGGACTGACTACTCACTAGAGAAATTAGCAGAATTGTATATCAGTGAGATAGTTAGATTGCATGGAATTCCACTTTCCGTCATATCTAATCGAGACCCAAGGTTTACATCGAGATTTTGGAAGAAGTTGCATGAATCCTTGGGTACACAACTCCACTTTAGCACAGCTTTCCATCCTCAAATGGATGGGCAATCAGAAAGAGTAATCCAGGTCCTTAAGGATATGCTAAGGAGTTATGTCATTGAGTTTGAGGGAAGTTGGGATAGATACCTCCCACTGGCAGAATTTGCATACAACAATAGCTACCAAGCTAGCACCCAAATGGCCCCGTATGAAGCACTGTATGGGAGAAAATGTAGAACTCTAGTGTGCTAGACTGAATTGGGTGAAGACAAACTGGTAGGCCCAGACTTGGTGAAACAGACTGAAGAGAAGGTAAAACTAATCAAAGCCAATCTGAAGGTTGCCTCAGACAGACAGAAATCCTATGCCAACTTGAAGAGAAAAGAAATAGAATATGCGGTTGGCGACAAAGTGTTTCTCAAGGTGTCACCGTGGAAAGAAGGTACTGAGGTTTGGAAGAAAAGGTAAGTTGAGCCCTAGGTTCATTGGCCCATATGAAGTCATTGAACGTGTGGGACCAGTAGCCTACAGGCTAGCTTTACCACCAAAGCTGGACAAGATCCACAATGTGTTCCACGTGTCTATGCTAAGAAGATACTGCTCAGATCCTTCACATGTCATCTCCATGAAAGAAATTGAAGTACAATCAGATTTTACATATGAAGAAGAACCCATACGGATCCTGGCTCGGGAAGTGAAAGAGTTGAGAAATAAGCAGATTCCACTGGTGAAAGTGCTTTGGAGACACCACAACACCGAGGAGGCAACTTGGGAAAGTGAAGAGACGATGAGGCAACAGTTCCCTCAACTGTTTGCATTAGGTAAATTTTAAGGACGAAATTTAAATTAGAAGGGAAGAGTTGTAACAGCCTCCCGGAAGCAAGTCTGTACATTCTACTGTTCCGATGACCAGTGTCTGTCCGGACAGCTAGAATGTCTAGAAAAATATTTAAACTAAAGTGAGGAACCATAATTAACTCAAATATTAATAAGAAAAATTTAGGAAATATTTTAGAAATAAAATACAACTAAGTCAAATGAGCCGGTGCCCAAGCGATGGGTAACCTAGTAGGAAGTTGCGGTTCTCGCAACTAGGAGCCCTAGACCTAGGGGAAAATTCATAAAATAAGTTTGGGGACTCCAGAGAAGGGTCATTGAGGTTCCTATGGCATTAGAATGCCAAGAAAATATTTAGAAAAATTTTTCAATCGGTACAGACAATTTTGGTCTGTTAAGCCAAACGGAGGGCATTTTGGTCATTTTGCCTTCACATGTAATTTTTGGCCGACTTGTCCAGTTAAGTAAATAATTATTATGACATAAAATGTGAATAAATATTACTAAAAATTGAATTGAAAATGAGTAAAAAAGAAAAGAAAAAAAAATGAATTAAATGGGAATTTATGACATCACATGATGTCATTAGTGTGCCTTCACCCAACCCAATGTTGACACATGGCATAACTATATTTAAAAGAGACAAATGGGCTGAAAAATGAGAGAAAAACCAGATTTCTCATTTATGACCAAAAGCTAGACCCAATCTGGGTGACCTGCAGTCTGTTTCTGCAGAATGACCAAATGAATAGTATTTGGTTATTTGGTCATAACTCAGTGTAGAATGGTCCAATTGACCTAAAAATTTACCCACAACAAGCTGAGATATAGACCAACAACTTTCATGAAGAAAACTAACCCAAATTATGACCAGAACCTATCCAACAAGTGAGTTGAAGTCACTGTTCACTGCACTGTAGATATGGTCAGTCCAGAAAAATTTCAATCCGGCCAGTTGTGGTTTTTGGACCATAACTTGAGATACAAAACACCAAATGGTGTGATTTGAAAAAGGAAATTCAACTAGACAAAATAAGGAACAACTTTCATGTTTATCATTTTTCCAAATTCCCACTGCAACAGTAACTAATGGAACAGTAATCCCAAAGCTTAAAAACTGAAAATTCTGTCTAATTCACATTAATCTTAGAGATGGTATTGGCAACCAATACCAAGAAGTTTAAAATGCAAAATGTGGTATGTTGATGATATTTAAACTAATTTATCTATTGCCAATGCAAAATTCAACATTTTGGTTGAACAATGAAATGAATAGTAATCATAAAAATTCAATTTCAAAGAATTACATAAATAAAAAGTGTTAAATGCCCTAGTAGGCCTAATGTGATTGGTTTGGATAGGTTGGCATGCCAATAGGGTTCTATTAGCAGTACTGCATATGGCTTCATGTCATTCTGTATTTCATGGCTTTCCATGCCATTCTGTGTCATAATAGCCTTTGGCTATGATATTGAGTTGTTATGCTCGGGTTTAATCCCCGATAATTATTACAGCTTATTAGCTGTTCTGTTGCACACTGGGAGACACTATATGACCGATGGTGTGATGGTCAGAGGTACTTAGTACCCAGTACCAGTTTACCCATTTATCCAGTCCAGTCAACTAGTGTAGGTTACTCGGGCAATATTAATAAATCTTACTAAACTTTAATCGAATAATATTGCAATAAATATTTGAAATTAAGTCTACCAAAAATGTAAACATGCATTCTGCATACATGTTATTATTTTATTTTATTTTATTTTATATTGTCACCACTAAGCAGAATTGCTTAGCACGTCGCTTTTGCCACGCAGGTACTGGAGACATAGCTGGGGAGTCCAGCAGACCTCATACAGGGTGAGTTTTTAGATCTGCACTCAGAGTTCAAAGTCACCTCACAAATTGCAGTGCATTGGTAGGACATTGGACTACCTAAGTCTTTTGTATTTGTAAACTTTTGTTATGTATATTATAAACTCATGTAATCATATTTTTGCTGTAATTACCTATGAGCTGTGTTCAGAAATAAATATGAGTATTTCTCATTGAATTGGGTGTGATATGAGATGAATGTGAATTTTGAGATACTGAATTGATTTGAGAAATTGTTGAAAAATGTTGGTGGTTGACTGAGATTGAGATTATAATTATATTGGAAGTGTTTTTAAACAGGTTCAGAAGAACTGTTTTCTAATTTATAGCCGGCACTCTGCCATATTTTCTATAAAATTTGCGAAAAAATTTAGATTTATCAAAAATTATAAATAAATGAATAAAAAGGGATTAATTGAAATTGAAACATGAATTGGTGTTCCGATACACTGAGTGGCATAACTTGCTCGGCTACACTGTAGACGGGTAAGGGGTGTCACATTTGGTGTCTTCATAGGAGTTATATCTCTATGTCTAAGCTTTTCATGGTATAAATTTCAGGTCATTTTGACCTGTTTTGAGTGAGTTATGGCCAAAATACTTACTATTGTTCGTCAAAATTTTGGGTTTTCATGTCATGCAATTCCGGATTTGGTCATTCTTTTAGGTCACTTCTAGGCAGAATTTGGACAAGCTCTCCACATGAAAGTTGGTCTATATTGAGTCTAGTTTTACCTACAATTGGCCTTATACCAATTGGGATCACACAATTAGGGTTATAGCCCCAAATGCATACTGCCCTTAAACATGTTGCTTAAACACTTATCAATTGCACATTCACCTAGTTATAAGTCATTTTGTCATACCCAATTCTGAATTGGTATCAAACCACAACCACTCAACGTATCACATTATGGTCAATTTGGGCAGAATATACAAATCCCCAATACCTCAATTGCAATTCAAAATTACAAAGTTCAAATTCAATAATTTTCATACATAAACATACCTAATTACCACTTATCATTCCCAACAATATTTACATACACATTCTGCCATCCTTGGTACCAGAATTTGAAGGAACGGAAGCATGAAAAACACAAGTTTATACCATTGAATTCAAAATTTTCGCCTAGGGTCACATGCATCATGCAAGATTTATTTTTATTTATTTGATTTTAATGATACACAACATATTAAAACTCTTTTAATATGTTTTTGGATTTGTATTTGCCATTTAAGATTTTAAAAATTAATCAGATTAATTTTAGAACCCTAGATTAAATCAAGAATGATTACACTAACCTCTTGATGCACTGCAGCGTGTCTGCGCCTCTGAGATTTGTCTTTAGGACACCAGATGTTGTCCCTCTAATTTTTCCACACCAAGAACACCTATGGCAGCCCTTGAACAACTTCTAAAGCTTTTTCTATTAATTAGAAGTTCAAGTTCTGCCTTTTAAGAGATTAGAGATGTAAACAGGACACTAGAAATAATTTCTAGTGTTCTTAATTCAAGAGATTGATGGCTAATCTCTTTGAATTGATGAGAGATGAAGAAGAATAGATGGAGAGCCTCAAAATGGCGTGAAAAAGGAGAGGAGTGGCTGCTGGTTGTTTTTCTTTTTCATAACAACACTTACATAGCTAGGTTAACACATTAAACCCTTGCCACATGTCACCCTGTGATTAGCTCTAGGTTTAAGTGACCCAATCACATTGTGCCAAGTGTCAAACTTATATTTAATCTTGATTTTAATCATCTTACATGATTAAAAAAATTTGGCAAGCTTATGTGTAATCCCATGTGTCACCATCTCATGGTGCCACGTGTCACACAGTGAAATGACCAAAATGCTCCTGTGTCTTAATTTTGAGTTCTTAACCCAAAATAATTTTTTTCTTCTTCTTCTAATTTATATCAAATATAAATTAATTAACTAATCTCTATTAATTAATTTCTCATTAATTATATTCATATTTAAATACTTTAAATATAAATTTAACTTATACTATACATCCAATAATCTAGATTTAGTTTCAAGTCATGCTAGGGACTTTGCAATTTAATTACAAACCAAACCTATTTAATTAATCAATTAAACTCTTTAATTAATTAATTAAATCATATTTAAATAGGTGATAACTTGTATATGTGTGTGACTTACTAGGCTCATCACTAATTGTCAATGAGACATGATATCAACTCTTAATATCATCAGAACACTTTCTTACCATAAATGATTTCTCTAAATCATTTTATGAACCTCATAGACCATGGTTAACACCTAGCATAGCATGCCATGGCCACCCAATTAGTAATAAGGTTTACCTTAAATGAACCTATAATCATATGTTACCATGCACTAGAATCTCTCTATTACAAAATCCCAACTCAAGCTGGAGTCATGGTTTATGTCAAACTCCATTTGCTATGAATATTATGTTCTCTTTTAATTCCAGTTCTTGATTAAAAAGATTTTCTCATCAGAAACTCTTTTCTGAATAAATCTATCTGTCCTGGCCAAGAACTTGAAACATCAAGAACAATTAAATGAACATAGGATTTTATCTCTATTTACTTAGAGGAACAGATTCCATCTTGATCAACACCTACCTCCATATATAACTAGTAGGAGCCAACACATGCCCATATACCCATACGTAGTACAAGTATGAAAGCAGTATCAAACTCAAACTATCTATATACAAGATAACTATGCTATCTCAGGTCTAAAGATTATATGCACTGATATGATTTATGACAAAACATTGACAAGAGTAAACTCCATGTGCTTGTCATAAGTGTCACTGGTTCGGCCTACTTATCATTTATAAGTGTCTTTCATGTTTGTTATGTGGCATGAGACTCACCATTCTATCTTATATATATCTCATGTAAATAACTTGGGAACAAATATGAATACAATCTTTCTGGATAAGTCATGTCCTTATTATGAAGTATCCTCGATTGTGAACCTATTTATGATACTTTGTGCTAGAAATATTGTTACTCATATTCTTAACAACTTAAGAATAATATTTCTAACAAAATATCAATGGACCTTTTCTATTACACATAAATATATTATGTAAACGGAAAAGTGGAAATGCCTTTTATTAATAAAAATATGCACAAGATACATACTAAATGATATGCTCTAGGGCATACTACTAACATAATTCATCAAGCTATTTTCATGAAATTAAACACTTTTCCATACATCACAAAGCTACCAAATTGGTCAGTTTACAAACCCTCACAATTTCTTCTAAAAACTCCTAAAAATGTAGTTGTTCAATTACACAATTCAAACACCTACATGCAAGTACACTCTTATGCATTTAAACACCTTAATCAACCCCTTAAATCACCATTCACATGACAAATTACATCATACTCCCATGGACATGAAACTTTCAAAAATTGGACAGCACCATAACTCATCAAATCCCACAATTTCTTCCATAATCTAACTTCCCATAACCTCCACTACAACTTTAGTGAAGCAAGAATTGAAAACAAGCACTTACCTCTTTTGGAGCTTAACCAAACTTCACCAAAACTTCTTGAAATTACTACCAACTTCTTCCTTGCAAGGTGGAGATCAACTTTAATGAAGACAAGTTATGGAAATGAAGGCTTGATCATGGAGTTTAGAGCTTGTGAAGTGAGGCGGCCATGGATGGACTTTGGAAGCTTTTGTTTTGGCCAAAGTGAATTAGAAGGAAGAAGCAAGTGATGCAGAAGTCAGTGGAAGAAATCTGACTTCTTAATCTTTTTATATGGTCCATAGTGGTCCACTAATATTAATATAATAATAATAATTTAATTAAACTTTTAATTATCCTAAACTTTACCCCTTTAATTTCCCTTAATTACATTTCATTTCGATTTCATTTTTTATGAAATTTTCAAAATTTAATACCACTTTATTTTTATGGACATTTAGGTCAAAAGCCAACTCTTGGTGTCAAATGACCAAAATGCCCCTCTTCGGGTTATATTTCAAATTTTTCGGCACTATCGATTTACTCCTTGTACTGCCGATCTCTTTAATTTTTATTTTTTCTTTTATATTAACTCACTAAATTTTCTTTGACATTTCCAATGTCAATTACACCTCAGTAGACCTTTAATTATGTTTCAAATTTTATTTCCAAGGGTTCCACGCGATCCTGAGGTCAGCAATTGCCTTCGCCGTAACTTCTCGGTGCAGTTACCCATCACTACGGTGCTGGCTCGTTTAACCTAGTTTCATTTCCTCTCTTTTATTTTTCCTTAATTTTTATTGCATTTTCTTATTATTTATTTCATTATTTTATGCCTTCTCACTATCACTGAAGTGTAGTCCCAGACATCTTGACTTGTCTGGACAGATATTAGGTCACTGGAGTAGCATAATGTACAGACTATGTAAAGTGGAGGCGTTACAATTCTTCCCCTCTAAATAAAAATTTTGTCTTCGAAATTTACCGGATGTATCTGTTACTTCCTTACTTCTTCATTTCCTTCTGTTGTTTCATCAATTTTTAGGTTCGGCTTCTCTCTAGCCTTCACGGCATACACCAATGGTGTCACCCTGACTTTGGGCCTTTCAACCATCTTAGAAATAGCCTTCTATGGAATCTCAGTCATCTCTACTCTAACTGTACCTCACTGGATACTGTGTTTCACCATTGATACACATCATGTTGGAGTAGAGACATAGCACCCTCTAGGTTCTGTTCTGACCAATTCTCATACTTACTTTCCTATTTACTTCTCTTTCGATTCCACAACTTAACTTTAATTAGTTTATTTCTCGGTCTTATCTTCTTCCTTGACTTAATTCCTTGACTCGACTGTCGAGTCAAAATTTAACACCTCTTATTATTCCTAATAAATCCGCTATACTTCATTATTACTTTGATTTGGTTCTCTAACCATTCTAGTCAGCACTTTTACTAATATTCGTAGCATTTCTTTGTTACATTTGAACCAACTATTTAAATTTTCACTTCTACAACTCTTTTATCTATCAATATTCTATATTTACTTCCTTTTGTACTAAACTATAACATTTCGATATCCTAACTTTTGAGTTTTAAATCCCTAAGTAAGATTTCCCAACTAATTTCTAACAATAAAATTATGTCCTGGCATAACTATACCAAAACAGATGCCGTTGGCAATTATTCTCATATTGGTGTACTATAGAGTAGTACGTAGCTCTACATAATAATCTCAAGTCAGTACTGTAATCTGTAGCTTACAGTACAAACATCAAGAACATTGCATAGTTACTATGATACATCCCAATAGATCAAATTTTCCAATATCATATCTTTCTCGAGTTCACTAATATCCTAAACTTATTCTGATTATAATATCCATTGACAATGACTAACTGTAACATCTTTGCCCTCATCTAGAGCATTTATATTATGGCAACTTACTTTTAGGTCCTCTTGCCTTACATTAAGTAGGCTCGCCAATTAGTTTTATAATTTATGGTGTGTTAGAAAATACTTTTAGCTAACAATTCTTCCAAAATTAATGTCAATCATACTTGTTATTATAGTTTTTATCCTAAAAGACTAGTCACTGATGCATTAAAATTTATTCTCCTGTAAAGGAATAGCAACAAAACATATAATTCTAACACTAACATACAAATACGTAGTGCTGGGATCAAATAATAACTAATTGTTTCCTCCAAAATTAAGAACTTACCAACAGCTACATCTAAAGTTTCTGCTCTTTCTCCTTGGCGCATAGTGGACGCTCTGACTGGTGCGCTACTATGTTCGTGTTGATTCACTATGTTATAGTTGTGAAGAGTACCAACTCTATTTCTATCTCAACCTCCACTGACTGTCTGTAAACTTCAGAGAGCATATCGAGGTACTCTAGTACAATTTCTAGCGAAATGTCCATGTTCACCACAATTGTAGCAGGCTCCAGTGGCTTTATGGCAAATACCCTCATGTAGTTTGCCACAAGATATGTAGAAACGAGGAGGATATGAACTTCTAATTATTTGACGACTGGACCTTGGTGGCCTCTGCCCTAAAGATCCACCTCTATTAGATCCATAACCACTAAGCTCTCCAGTGTTCTTCCTTTTTCTCAATTTACTATTTGAACTTCGATCACCAGGTTTTTCATTCTTCTCTATTTCATATTACCCTTGTGGGTGTTGGGTTTGTACTTGGGCTTAGGCTGACCGATTATCAACCATTTGTTGAAAGAAAGTGGCCATTTGTGTAGTAATTTGTATAGGTGGGGCTGGTAAAGTCAAGCTTCTAACTCTCTGAGGGGCTGGGGCCTCAACTTGTACTTCCACTATCACATATTGTTCTATTGTCTCATCCTTCTCTTCCACACCTTTTCACAGCATTTTCTATTTGCTATACAACCAACACAAGGAGATTTCTCTCCATTAGTTCATATTTTTAATGTAAATGTACTATATATATCAAATATTTGAGCAGTTGTATTTACCAACAAAATTAATTCAATTTCACAATTCAAAATTTACTTTAAAACAATTTCTCTGATACCACTAAACATGTCACAACCTATTCTGAAGGAGCAGAAGCGTGAAAAACACAAGTTTATACCATTGAATTCAAAAATTTTCACCTAGGGTCATATACATCATGCAAGATTAATTTTTATCTATTTGATTTCAATGATAAACAACATATTAAAACTCTTTTAATATGTTTTTGGATCTGTATTTACCATTTAAGATTTTAGAATTAATCAGATTAATTTTAAAACCCTAGATTAAATCAAGAATAAACACACTAACCTCTTGATGTACTGTAGTGTATTTGCACCTTTGAGATTCATCTTCAGGACACCAGATGTTGTCCCTCTAGCTTGTCCACACCATGAACACCTATGGCAGCCCTTGAACAGCTTTTAAAGCTTTTTCTATTATTTAGAAAATCAATTTCTGCCTTTTAACAGATTAAAGATGTAAACAGGACACTAGAAACGATTTCTAGTATTTTTAATTCAAGAGATTATTTGCTAATCTCTTGGAATAGATGAGAGATGAAGAAGAAGAGAGGGAGAGGAGCCTTTGGGTGGCGGCATAAAGAGGAGCAGCTGCTTGTATTTTTATTTTTTCATAACAACACTTATATAGCTAGGTCACTGTTAGTAGTATGCCCTAGAGCATATCATTTAGTATGTATCTTGTACATATTTTTTATTAATAAAAGGCTTTTCCACTTTTTCGTTTACATAATATATTTATGTGTAATAGAAATGGTCCATTGATATTTTGTTAGAAATTCTATTATTAAGTTGTTAAGAATATGAGTGACAGTATTTCTAGTATAAAGTATCATAAATAGGTTCACAATCGAGGATACTTCATAATAAGGACATGACTTATCCAGAAAGATTGTATTCATGTTTGTTATCAAGTTATTTATATGAGATATAAATAAGATGGAATGGTGAGTCTCATGCCATATAGCAAACATGATAGGCACTTGTAAATGATAAGTAGGCCGAACTAGTGACACTTATGACAAGCACATAGAGTTTACTCTTGTCAATGTTTTGTTATAAATCATATCAGTTCATATAATCTTTAGACTTGAGATAGCACAGTTATCTTGTATATAGGTAGTTTGAGTTTGATACTGCTTTCATACTTGTACTGTGTATGGATATATGGGCATGTGTTGGCTCCTACTAGTTATATAGGGAGGTAGGTGTTAATCAAGATGGAATCTGTTCCTCTAAGTAAACAGAGATAAAATCCTATGTTCATTTAATTATTCTTGATGTTTCAAGTTCCCGACCAGGACAGATAGATTTATTCAGAAAAGAGTTTCTGATGAGAAAATCTTTTTAATCAAGAACTGGAATTAAAAGAGAACATAATATTCATAGCAAATGGAGTTTGACATAAACCATAACTCCAGCTTGAGTTGGGATTTTGTAACAGAGAGATTCCAGTGCATGGTAACATATAATTATAGGTTCATTTAAGGTAAACCTTATTACTAATTGGGTGTCCTTGGCATGCTATGCTAGGTGTTAACCATGGTCTATGAGGTGCATAAAATGATTTAGAGAAATCATTTATGGTAAGAAAGAGTTCTGATGGTATTAAGAGTTGATATCATATCTCATTGCCAATTAGTGATGAGCGTAGTAAGTCACACACATACAAAAGTTATCACCTAATTTAATATGGTTTAATTAATTAATTAAAGAGTTTAATTGATTAAATAAATAGGTTTGGTTTGCAATTAGATTACAAAGTCCCTAGAATGACTTGAAAGCAAATCTAGATTATTTGATGTATAGTATAAATTAAATTTATATTTAAAGTATTTAAATATTAATTTAATTAATGAGAAATTAATTAATAGAGATTAATTAATTAATTTATATTTGATATAAATTAATTAAAAGAAGAGAAATAATTATTTTGGGTTAAGAACTCAAAATTAAGACACAGGGGCATTTTGGTCATTTCACAGTGTGACACGTGGCACCATGAGATGGTGACACATGGCATTACACATAAGCTTTCCAAATGTTTTTAATCATGTAAGATGATTAAAATTAAGATTAAATATAGGTTTGACACTTGGCACAATGTGATTGGGTCACTTAAACCTAGAGCTAATCAAAAGGTGACATGTGGCAAGGGTTTAATTTGTTAACCTAGCTATATAAGTGTTGTTATGAGAAAAATAAAACAAAACCAGCAGCCACACTCCTTTGTCATGCCATTTTGAAGCTCTCCCTCTCTTCCTCTTCATCTCTCATCAATTCAAAGAGATTAGCCATCAATCTCTTGAATTAAAAATACTAGAAATTGTTTCTAGTGTCCTGTTTATATCTCTAATCTTTTAAAAGGTAGAACTTGATTTTCTAATTAATAGAAAAAGCTTTAGAAGCTATTCAAGGGCTGCCATAGGTGTTCTTGGTGTGGACAAGCTAGAGGGACAACATTTGGTGTTCTGAAGACGAATCTCAAAGGCGCAAATACGCTGTAGTGCATCAAGAGGTTAGTGCAATCGTTCTTGATTTAATCTAGGGTTCAAAAATTAATCTGATTAATTTTAAAATCATAAATGGCAAATATAGATCCAAAAACATATTAAAAGAGTTTTAATATGTTGTTTATCATTGAACTCAATAGATAAAAATAAATCTTGAATGATGCATGTGACCCTAGGTGAAATTTTTGAATTCAATGGTATAAACTTGTGTTTTTCACGCTTCCTTTCTTTCAATTGGTATCAGAGCCACTATATTTGCTATTTAGATTGTTGATTATATGATTTAATTGTGTGTTTTGATCATGAGATGATTTATCCATTGCTGGTTGCAATGGAGGTGTGGCGACATGGTTTGGCTTCCATGTGTTTTGATCAGAATGGCTACTCAGAGTGATGAAAAATATCAGAAGCTACTGAAAGAAGTCCAGCAGGGCAAGAAACCTAAATTCTCTGTGAGAGATGATGGTTTATTGCTACATCAGGGCAGAATGTGCGTTCCTAAAGATGCTGAATTGAGACAAGTCATTATGAAGGAAGCACCTGAGTCTCCATTTGCTATGCACCCTGGTGGAACTAAAATGTACAGAGGGCTAAAAGAGCATTACTGGTGGATGGGCATAAAGAGAGATATAGCTGAATTTGTTTCCAAATGCCTAACTTGTCAGCAAGTAAAGGCAAAACATCAAGTTCCAGCTGGTTTGTTACATCCTTTGTCGATGCAGTGGAAATGGGAACGAATAACTATGGATTTTGTTACAGGACTTCCAAGGACACAGAGTAGTCATGATGCAGTATGGGTTATAGTTGACAGATTGACCAAGTCTGCTCACTTTTTGCCAGTTCGGATGGACTATAGCCTGGAAAGATTGGCCAGATTGTACATATATGAGATTGTAAAATTGCATGGAGTGCCAGTATCAATTGTATCTGACAGAGATCCTAGATTCACTTCTAGATTCTGGGGTAGTCTTCAGAGAGCCTTAGGAACTAGATTGAACTTCAGCACAACATTCCATCCACAGACAGATGGCCAGTCTGAGAGGGTTATTCAGATATTGGAGGATATGCTACGGGCTTGTGTGATTGAATTTGAAGGTAGTTGGGAAACACACTTGCCTTTGATTGAGTTTGCTTGTAACAACAGCTACCAATCAAGCATTGGGATGCCTCCATATGAAGCATTATATGGCAGGAAGTGCAGAACTCCCTTATGTTGGGATGAAGTAGGTGAAAGGAAGATGATTGGGCCAGAAATTGTTCAGCAGACAGAGGAAAAGATCAGATTGATTAGAGATAGACTCAAGGCTGCATTAGACCGTCAGAAGTCCTATGTTGATCTGAAAAGAAGAGATATTGAATATGCAGTGGGTGATAAGGTATTCCACAAAGTTTCTCCTTGGAATAGGATTATGAGATTTGCCAGAAAGGGGAAACTAAGTCCTCATTTCATCGGACCATATGAGGTTATAGAAAGAGTGGGTCCTTTGGCATATCGGTTGGCATTACCTCCAGAGCTAGCAAGGATACACAGTGTCTTCCATGTGTCCATGTTAAGGAGGTACAGATCTGACCCATCTCATGTACTATCAATTGAAGAGATTGAGGTAAATCCAGACCTCTCATGTGAGGAAGAACCCATAAAAATTCTGGCTTGTAAGGTGAAGCAGCTGAGGAACAAACAGATACACCTGGTTAAAGTGCTGTGGAACCATCATTCAGGCTAGGAAGCTACTTGGGAACATGAAGAGGATATGAGGAGACAGCACCCACAGCTGTTCAGAGACTAATGCTAGGTAAAAATTTCGAGATGAAATTTATTTTAAGGGGGGGGAGAATTGTAACACCCCTATGTTCGGTAGTGCGTTCTACTGTTCCGGTGACCAGTGTTATCCGGACAACTAGGATGCCTAGAACTACACTTCATTATCAGTGAGGAGACATAAAATAACGAAATACAAGAAAAGAAAATACAAGAAAAACAAAGGAAAAATAATAGCAAAGAAAGGTAACCAAGTTAAGCGAGCCGAGAACCCTAGCGATTGGTGACCGCACCAGGAAGTCACGGCGTGGACCGTTGACTAGCCCTGGACTGCGGGGAACCCTGGAAAATATTTTTAGGACTTAAAGAGACCCCTATTGAAGTATAAATATCATTATAAATAACAAAGAAAAATTAATTAATTAGTACAAAGAAAAGTGAGAAATCAAAAAATAAACAAAACCCGGTGTTACCGAAAAATTGGGAATGCAATCCGAACAGGGGCATTGTGGTCATTTGACCTAAATTTCTATTAAAAATAAATAAAATTACACTTGGAAAAAATAATGAAAAATAAAATTGGTGGTACCTAAAGTAAATAGCAAAAATTATGGGTTTAATGTGGGATAAATGAATGTTAAACTTATAATATGATTAATTTGAGTAAGTGGACCACTAAGGAATAAATTAAAAGCTAAATGGGCAGGTGTAAGTCCATTACACTTTCTGAAATTTCATCTTCTCCCATTTCCCTCAACCATGCCGAATTGAAGAAATGGAAATCCTCCATTGCCGTGTAGCTTAAAGCTTCATCCTCTCCTTTATTTCACTTATAATCACCTAAGTGGCTTCATTAAGTTTTATCTCCACATCATAAGGAAGAGTTTGATACCAAAATCAAGAAGTTTAGTGAAGGTTTAGCAAGTCCCAACCATAGGTAAATTTGTATTTTTTAATAGTACTTTGTTAAACTTTGTATACATGTTATGGGTGTTTGATTTGTGAAGAAAATTTTCAAGTTTGAGGAGTTATTGATATATCCAGTTTGGACAGCCATGGGGTTGTATGTTAATGAAGTATTCTTACATATATTTGATGTGGATTCATGTTGAGTAGGGTGATTTAATGTCCTAGTAAGTTAATTCCATATGTATATGGTAATTGTGCACTTGAAATGGAAGTTGACGAATTGTGGGACACTTTGGCATTGTGGAACATTTCGGCAGCCTTGGGACTCTTTGATGAATGTTGAATTCATGAAGATATTGGATGAATTGTGATATTGAGGATTGATGAAAATGTATGTAAATTGGTTGTGGAAATTGTATGTGATAATGAGTAGTGTTTATGTGTATATGTGGTTGTATTTGGACTTTGTAAATTAGAGCTTCATTTGGTGTATTGAGGATGTTTGTATTCTGCCCAAAGTGACTTTAATGTGAAGTGGTAAATGGTTTTGGTAATGTACCAAAACAGAATGGGGTTGAGAGGTGGATTTGTAGCAAGGTAAATGTGTAATGAATAGATGTTTAAGCAATGTAATTAAGGGCAGTGTGCATTTTAACCTATAAAACTAAATGTGTAACTCCAATTGGTATGAGACCAATTGAAGGTAAAACTAGGCACAAAATGTGCCAACTTTCATTGAGAAAGCATACCAAAATTCTGCTTGCAAGGTAGCATGAAAAATGAACAATTCGGATTAAGTGCAAATGAGGCCTGAAAATTTATCAATTGGGCAGCAGTTAGTGTTTAGGCCATAACTTACTCAAAACAGGTCCAATTGACCTGAAATTTTAACCATGAGTAGTTAAGACCCATACCTACAAGTCTTATGAAGACATCAAAGCCCAGAAATGACCATAAGCAAGTCAAACAGCTTGCACAAGTTCGGGTCCAAAAACTGGCCGAACCAAAGTTGACCAAATTTGACCTAAAATGACCTAATTTGATGCCATTTGACCAGCAATAGTAAAATGACCATAACTTGGTCTACATAACTCAAAATGACCTAAAATTTTACCCCGCGTTCCATAAGACATAGATCTACAAGTTTGTAGTTTTGACCGAAACCCGAAAACCGAGGAAACTTGGTCGTCCGGCTAGGTCAAACTAGTATCCCGGAATCCAGCAAGTTGCAATAAAATGCACTAAACAAGGAAATGAAATTGGTAACATGTACCAACCCTAAAATACTATCGAATGTGACATATTAGTAACGTTAAAACCTCATTTACCTAGAACGCATCGAGGGTCGGTATATTAGGTGATTAAGCAAATAATAGCTTTCAGTGAATTACTTATCAAGCATTATCGATAGAGACAGTTTAATTTAGTACTGAAACACTTCAAATTGTGTTTCTCAGTTACCAAAGACTCAGGGAAAGGAAAGGAAACACTGAGTCCAGACCAAGAGAAATTATCAGAGGTTTGTGCACAACAGCTATTTCTTTTGAATTATTTTCAATTGAAATAAATTTTGTCTATTTGTCTATTATTGTTTTAAATTGTGAAACTGTGAAAATTTGTTTGAATGATATTTGATGGATACTTATTGATTGAAAAGCACTGTAAATGGTTTGAAACCACAGCTATCATGTATATTGATTGTATTCCTCGCTAGCTTGTCTAGTGGGATGAATTGAATTCCCTCTCTGGCTGAAGTGTTGAGGTGTGTGCCTGTTGAGGACGAATAGGATGAGTACTCATATTTTTGCTAGCTAGCTATGTTATTCCTCATTAGTCATCGACTTTTGGGACGAATTGAATACCTCATTAGCCATCGGCTTTTGGGACGAATTGAACTTTGGAACATGATTAAGCTGTGTGTGATTTATTGATATGTATTGTGAGATTGTGAAATGAATTTAAACTCTTATTGACATATGCTGTCTTTTGAATTCAACCATGATCTGACTTACTGAAATTTATTGTGATATTGAGAAATGGAGTTTAAATTCTTGTTGACAATTACTATCTTGAAATTAACTATGGTTTTAAGTATCCACTATTTATATGATTTATGAATTATGATTTAAATTGTATTTGGTTAATGTTGTGCGCCATTGAGACATTGTCTCAGCGATAGCTTTTTATTGTTGTCGCAGGTAGATAGACAGACAGGGCAGCAGACTAGGCTGCTAGTACGTCCAGCGAGAGATTACCGAGTATAATGAGTATACCAACATTTTGCATTTTGTACTGTAATGTATGACCACTGTATGTACATATTGTTTTTGATTTTGAGCAGTTGTAAATTCTAATTGTACCTTGAAGTTATAAAATAATTATGAGTTATTTTGGCTTGTAAAAATTGTATTATATTTCTTTTATCTCAGTCTTTGAAAAATTACTGTGGATTTGAGTTGAGAAATGTGTTGTGTTGAGAAATATGTTGGAGTTGAGATTTGGAAATCTATTAAAGTAATTTTTACAGGTTTTCTGAAGAACTGTTTTATCCAAAATACAGATGGCACTCTACCAAAATTTTTACAGAAATTCCAAATAATTCGAATGTGTTGGTTCTATCACTTCAATTCAAAAAGGTTTTTAACACCTGTAAATAGTGCTCACCACTGTAAAAGAAGTAAGAAAAGTTTTTAAAATCCCTTGTAGTGTATTTAATGGGTTATTAGTAGACGGAGTTGGTAATTCATTAGGTATACTACGGGATCATGTTATGCCTTACAGAGGGGTAGGGTGTGACATTGTGACACCCCTTACCCGACTACAGCGTAGCCGAGCAAGTTATGCCACTCAGTGTGCCGGAGCACTCTATTTTATCTTAATTCATTTTTATCGTAGTTTTGAATATAACTTGTGAAATATAATTCATTTATTGAAATTGTAATTTATTTGAGGTTCCAAAAATTTTAAAGAAAATTCGGCGGAGTACCGGCTATAAATGGAGAAAACAGTTCTTCAGAACCTGTGAAAAACACTTCTAATAATCATATTTATCTATTCACAAACTCCAATATCAAAATCTCAATATTTTTCAACCATTCGTTTCTCAATCATTCATCACATTTAATAGTCATGTAACAGTCATAGATCAATATTCACTTTTCCATTTACAAACACAATTTTGCATTATTTACATGAAAATCAAAATACATTACATAAGTTTCATTTACACAAAGGAAAATAAAAATCAATTACAAAATACCAAAATGAAGCCTAGTGTCCTACCAATGCACTGTAGACGGTGAGGTGACACGGACACTGTGCAGAACTGTGAACTGCCTTACCGAATCTGTGGTCTACTGGGCCCTCTGTCCAAATCTTCAGTACCTACGCGTTGCAAAAGCGACGCGCTAAGCATAAAGCTTAGTGGTGCCAATAATACAAGAAAATATAATATGCAAATAAAAATTATAATTTCCTTGCTATTGTGTTCATAAGAAATGAGTAATTACTAACTTATTGTTTAGTCGAGGGCTAATCATGTTTTATGATATTAACTTTTTCATGCATTTCGTTAATTATTTTCTTCATGATCTTGAGCTTCTTTGTATTTTTGTAATCATTCCTGATTCTTAATTTTCGTATTTTCTTTAATAATCAGTTCAATCACAGTTATACTTTTCCATGCCCAAGTAACCTATACTGGACGACTGGACTGGATAACGGGTCGTTGGCACTGGACACCGAGGTACCTCGGGCCGTCATACCATGGGACGCAGAACGTCTACCACGATGTAAAAGATGGCTAAAAAGCCATGATATCACATAATCGGGCATAAAAGCCATGAATACGGGCATAAAAGCCATGAATACGGGCATAAAGCCATGAATACAGGCATAAAGCCTTTCGCAGTACTGCTAAAACAATACCCTATTGGCATGCCAAACTATCCAAACCAATCTTGTTAGGTATACTAGGGCATTTGATACTTTAAAATTCTTCAATCTTTGAATTTCAACTTTTGGTGTCACTATTCATTTCATTGGTCAACAAGAAAGTTTACTTGTGCATAGAAAGTAGGTACATTGACTTTGGCACTTCAAACATACCATATTTTTCATTTAAAACTTGTTGGAAGTGATCACCATTACCATTTCTAGGCTTAAACCAAGGGAAACAAAATTTTCAGTTTTTGAAGCTTAACTTTACTATTCAATTAAGCACTGTTATAGTGGGAATTTGAGGAAATGGTAAACATGAAAGTTGTTCCTTATTTTGTCTAGTTGAATTTCGTTTTTTGAATCACTCTATTTGGAGTTTTGTACCTCAAGTTATGGCCAAAATAAGTTTACTGTTCACTGCACTGCTCTCGCTGAAATTTTGGATTTTGGCAGATTTTGGTCCAACTTTGGTCAGTAATTTGACCAAGTTAAGTTCATAATTTGGTCTAACTTTCTCCATATGAAATGTTCTACCATGCCTTAGGTTTCCATCGGTTCAAGAATCGCCTAAATCCGAGTTTTCTAGAGAGAGTTATAGCCATCCAAACATTACCGTTCAAATGTAAATCTGCAGAGTTGCAGGTTTGATAACTCAACTTTGTTCAATAATTTGTAATTTGGGGTAGGTTTCTTCATGAAAGTTGTTTTTCTATATCATATCTTGTTACTGTAAAAATTTCAGGTCAATTAACCATATCTACAGTGAGTTATGGCCAAATGAACATACTATTCATTTGGTCATTTCTGCAGGTGCTGTTTCAGGGTATCCGGATTGGGGCCAACTTTTGGTCCTCTTGCTTTGGTCTTTTGGGCATGGTTTCTTCAGCAAAAATGTGCCATTATAAGTCTAGTTTCATGTCCAATTGGCCAAACACCAATTGGACCTACACAGCCAAAGTTATGGCTGTCTAAGTGGATTGAAATTTCAGTCATCCTGCTGCACTTACAAGGCAGCCTACTCATTCCCTTTGCCATGCTACATTTCAGTCCAAATTATGGTCAACTTACCTAAAATGGTCACTAATTGACCCTTATAATGTTCTTTCACAATTTCATAAGCTAAATCCAAGTTTCACACCTCAAAACCCTAATTTCCATTATAAATTTTCACAACTACCTTAATTAATCACTTTCATTCCTTACATATATATATATATATATATATATATATATATATTTTTAAACATACTCTCTAGTTCACTCTAAGTCCATCAAGACACTCAATCATGTTCCTTCTTTAGGGCTGCCAAAAATCATGGTGGACATACACATAACTTTTATTCATTTAAGTTACAAATTCATACTTGTTTCAAGTCTCTAGCATGGGATTAAAGAGTTTTAAGTATATATGTGTACTAACCTCTTGTAGGGCAGAATTTTCCCAAGTTAATCTTCACTTTCTTTCCCTTTCTAGGCTTCCAAACACTTCCCAAGAGGTAGAGACAAGTTTTTAGTGAAGGGACTTAGGGTTTTGGGGTGAGGAAAGCATGGAAATTGAAGCTTTTGAAAGTTTGTTAATGGAGGAGTGAGGGAGGAGGTGAAAAACGTTTTTGAAGGAGAAGAAGGGCTGTTGTTTGCTTTTTAATTCTTTGGTCTCTTTTGACTCTTTTTATTAGTTAATTTGATGGTTACTTAATTGTGATTGGTGGACAATTTTAAATGACCTCATAATATGTCATAATTGACATTTTATTGTATTTTCTTTTCTCTTCTTCTCTACTAACTTTCAATTAATTTTTTATCAATATTAATTCATATTTTATTTCATAATAATTATTTACTTAACTGGACAAGTCGGCCAAAAATCACCTCTGAAGGCGAAATGACCAAAATGCCCTCCGTTTGGCTTAACGGGTCAAAATTGTCTGTACCGATTGAAAAATTTTTCTAGGTATTTTCTTGGCATTCTAATGCAATAGGAACCTCAATAACCCTTCTCTGGAGTCCCAAAAATTATTTTAAAATTTTTCCCCCGGGTCTAGGGCTCCTCGTTGCGAGAACCGCAACTTCCCTCTGATTACCCTTCGCTTGGGCATCGGCTCATTTAACTTGGTTGTATTTTATTTCTAAAATTTTTACTAAATTTTTATTATTAATATTTGAGTTAATTATGGTTCTTCACTTTAGTTTAAATATTTTTTTTCCAGAAGTTCTAGCTGTCCGGACCGACACCGGTCACCGGAACAGTAGACTGTGCGGAATTGCTACCGGGAGGATGTTACAACTTAGTAGAAAACGAAAATCCTACTTGGATGGATTTCTAGTGGGTGATTGAATTCTTATAATTCTATTGATCATACTTAGATACATCCATTATTGGAATTACAATAAACTATAAGTGAGCAACTCCTTGCCCATCACATCTCATGTGAGGTTCAATCCTTTACCTAGCCCTTAATGCTCAAAATCTCAGATACATACATTGCTGACTTATCTTGCATTTGTTAAGTTGATCCCATTGAGCCAGTAATTATGCAAATAATTTTAATGTCCTCAAGTACATCCAATATTGGACACCAAACCATTTACATATTTACAACATCTCATGCTTAACAATTATTGTTAAGAAAATCTCTTAAATTAATTGCATCTTATGCAACTATTTAAAATTTCTTAAAATAATTGCCCCAATGGAGGGCCTATGCTATAATTACTTTAATTATAGCATTTCCAACTTAATCATTTGTTTGGAAGATTTTATGGTCATCCTAATTACTGTTTAGGTCTCACTTTGCACATTATCCATTTAGCATGCATATATCATATAATTGCATACATTCCCATACATCTCATGCATTCATGGATAAGCAGTAAATATGGTATGATCATGGACTTTCTAAGGGATTCAATTCTGAGCCACCAAGAATTGAATCGGGGCATTCCTAGGTGCATTTCATTCATTCATTTTACAAGAGTTGTTGAAGGAGTACATAATCAACACTTGATCTTGAATTCCTCCCACTGGTCCCATCAGTACTCTTAACGTCCTTGAACTTCTTGCAATCCAATTACATAGTAATCCTTGGCATACTAAGGCGAATTTACAAGAACTTAAATAAATGAAATTGCAACCCAAAAATTATTACAAACTTAATAATACATGCCCAAAATAAATTAAAATAAATTAATTAATTTACAATCCCAAAGAAACATAAAAGAAATAAATCCAATCACATTGGTCTTTTATAGTCCATGATCATCCATCATGCATATCACTATTTAACAATTAAATAAAACATACATACTTTAATTAAATTGAATATCTCATATTCAACTTAAAAATCTAGATTTGAATATGATTCAAATAAATTTAAAAATTCAGATTTAAATCTCATTCAAAAAATTTTAAAAATTCAGATTTGAATCACATTCAAACATTTCTTAAAAAATCAGATTTGAATCACATGCAAACATTTTTAAAAAAATCATATCTGAATATTATTCAATCAACTTTAAAAATTCAGATTTGAATATGATTCAAACAACTTTAAAAATTCAGATTTGAATCACATTCAAACAACTTTTAAAATTCAGATGTAAATCACATTCAAATAATTTTTGAAATTCTGATTTGAATCAAAATTTAATTGTGTGATTAAAATTCTTATTAAAAAATTTAACTAGACATAGGATGATTTTTTTTAGATCATACAACAATTGCAAATTCAAGAATCAAACCATGCGCACCATGGGATACCTAAAGAGTGCGCACCAAAGATGGAAGATCAAGCATGCCGCCATAACTTTTTATCCAACCATAAATGGATCAACCATCTCATGATCAAAACACAGAAATAAATCATTTAATCAAACAATCTAAATGGCAAATGTAGTGGCTCTGATACCAATTGAAGGAACGAAAGCGTGAAAAACACAAGTTTACGCCATTGAATTAAAAAATTTTCACCTAGGGTCATATGCATCATGCAAGATTTATTTTTATCTATTTGATTTCAATGATAAACAACATATTAAAACTCTTTTAATATGTTTTTGGATCTGTATTTGCTATTTAAGATTTTAAAATTAATCTTATTAATTTTAGAACTCTAGATTAAATCAAGAACAAACACACTAACCTCTTAATGCACTGCAGTGTATTTGCGCCTTTCAGATGCTTCTTAAGGACACCAGATGTTTTCCCTCTATCTTGTCCACACCAAGAACACCTATGGAAGCCCTTGAACAGCTTCTAAAGCTTTTTCTATTATTTAGAAAATCAAGTTCTACCTTTTAAGAGATTAACGATGTAAACAGGATACTAGAAACAATTTCTGGTGTTCTTAATTCAAAAGATTGCTTGTTAATCTACTGGATTGATTAAAGAAGAAGAAGAAAAGAAGAATGAGAGGTTCTATGTGACACCCCTTACCCGACTACAGTGTAGCCGAGCAAGTTATGTCACTCAGTGTGCCGGAGCACTCTATTTTATCTTAATTCATTTTTATCGTAGTTTTGAATATAACTTGTGAAATATAATTCATTTATTGAAATTGTAATTTATTTGAGGTTCCGAAAATTTTAAAGAAAATTCGGCGGAGTACCGGCTAAAAATGGAGAAAACAGTTCTTCGGAACCTGTGAAAAACACTTCTAATAATCATATTCATCCATTCACAAACTCCAATATCAAGATCTCAATATTTTTCAACCATTCGTTTCTCAATCATTCATCACATGTGATAATCATATATAAATTGTAGATAAACATTCACTTTTCCATTTATAAACACAATTCTCATTATTTACATGAACATCAAATTACATTTCATAAGTTCATTTACACATGAGAAAATAAAATCAATTACAAAATACCAAAATGACACCTAGTGTCCTACCAATGCACTGCAGACGGTGAGGTGACACAGACACTATGCAGAACTGTGAACGGCCTTACCCAATCTGTGGTCTACTGGGCCCTCTGTCCAAATCTTCAGTACCTACGCGTTGCAAAAGCGACGCGCTAAGCATAAAGCTTAGTGGTGCAATAATAAAATAAAAGAAAATAGCAGAAAATAAATGTGTATTTAATGTATATGCCTTATTTGGTTTGCATTTGTATATCCCTTTTTTTATTTTTTTCTTTTCGTTAACTTTGTCCACTTTCATTCATTTGGTTGCCCAAGTAACCTATACTGGGCGATTGGACTTGATAACGGGTCGTTGGCACTGGACACCGCGGTGCCTCGGGCTGTCATACCATGGGACGCAGAACGTCAACCACGTATGCAGTCAGTATGGCTAAAAAGCCATGATATCACATAATCGGCATAAAAGCCATGAATACAGGCATAAAAGCCATGAATACGGGCATAAAGCCATGAATATAGGCATAAAGCCTTTCGCAGTACTGCTAAAACAATACCCTATTGGCATGCCAACCTATCCAAACCAATCACATTAGGCCTACTAGGGCATTTTGCACTTTTAAGTTTCACAATTTTTAAATTTCAAGTCTTGGTGTCACTATTCACTTCATTGGTCAACAAAAAGTTGACTTTTGCATAGAAAATAGTTGCATTGGTTTTAACACTTCCAATGTACCACATTTTGCATTTAAAACTTGTTGACATTAAGCATTAATACCATTTCTATGCTTAAACCAAGAGAAGCAAAATTTTCAATTTTTGTAACTCAATTTTACTATTCCATTGGGCACTGTTGCAGTAAGAATTTGAGGAAATGGTAAACATGAAAGTTGTTCCTTATTTTTTCTAGTTGAATTTCCTTTTTTTAATCACTCCATTTGGAGTTTTGTATCTCAAGTTATGGCCAAAATAAATTTACTGTTCACGTGCACTGTTCATGCTGAGATTTTGGGTATGGCAGATTTTTGGTCCAACTTTGTTCAGTAATTTGGTCTACCTTTCTTCATATGAAATGTTCTACCATACCATAGGTTTTCATCGGTTCAAGAATCTCCTAAATCCGAGTTTTCTAGAGAGAGTTATAGCCATCCAAACATTACTGCTCAAATGAAAATCTGCAGAGTTGCAGGTTTGATAACTTAACTTTTCTCAATAATTTGAATGAGTTAATGGCATAATTTGGGGTAGATTTCTTCATGAAAGTTGTTTGTTTATATCTTATATTATTGCTGTAAAAATTTCAGGTCAATTGACCATATCTACAGTGAGTTATGGCCAAATGAACAGTGTTCATTTGGTCATTTCAGATCTTTGTGGTGGTATCCGGATTGGGGCCAACTTTTGGTCCTCTTGCTTTGGTCTTTTGGGCATGGTTTCTTCAGAAAAAATGTGCCATTATAAGCCTAGTGTCATTTCCAATTGACCAAACACCAATTGGACCAACACAGCCAAGGATATGGCAGTCCAAGTGGACTGAAATTTCAGTCACTCTGCTGCTGTCCTTAGGCAGTCTACACATTCACTTGGCCATGCTATATTTCAGTCCAAATTGTGGTCAACTTACCTAAAATGGTCACTAATTGACCATTAAAATGTTCTATAACAATTTCCTAAGCCAAGTCAAACTTTCATTCTTAAAACCCTAGCTCAAATTCAAGGGTTACACCAATTACCTTAGTTAGCATACCAATTCATTATACTTGTGTATATGTACCTTAAACATCATTTCTAATCTACTCTAAGTCCAACAAAACACTCATTTCTATTCCTTCAATAGGGCTGCCAAAATTCATGGCATTCATACACATAATTGTTATTCATTTTAGTTACAATTCCTTACTTATTTCAAGTCCCTTAACATAGAAATAAAGAAATATTTGTAAAAGTAAGCACTAACCTCACTTTAACCACTTCTTGCACTTGTAGAAACGTTGGAATTTACTCACTTTTGATAATCAAAATATTCCTCTTGATGTGGGGATAAATTTTAGTAAAGGGGCTTAGGGATTTTGGTGGATAGATAAAGAGATATTGCAAGCTTAAAGCTTGAAAATTTGATGAAGAAAAATGGCCATGGAGATTCGGTGAAGAAGGTGAAGGTGAGCAGATTGCTTTTTCATATTTTGACTTCTTTTCTCTTATTTAATGTCTTATAAATGCATTTGTTAAGTTTTGATTGGCTAAGGGGTTTTAATTACATCAAGCTTATGTCATAAATGCCTTTTTATTTGATTTTTCTTTCTTCTTTCTTTAACTCATTTCTAATTAAATTTTTACCAATAGTTATTCATATTTTAGATCATAATAATTATTTACATAACTGGACAAGTCGGCCAAAAATAACCTCTGAAGGCGAAATGACCAAAATGCCCTTCGTTTGGCTTAACGGGTCAAAATTGTCTGTACCGATTGAAAAATTTTTTTAAATATTTTCTTGGCATTCTAATGCCATAGGAACCTTAATGACCCTTCTCTGGAGTCCCAAAAATTATTTTATAATTTTTCCCCAGGGTCTAGGGCTCCTCGTTGCGAGAACCGGAACTTCTCTCTGGTTACCCATCGCTTGGGCACCGGCTCATTTAACTTGGTTGTATTTTATTTCTAAAATTTTGACTAAATTTTTCTTATTAATATTTGAGTTAATTATGGTTCCTGACTTTAGTTTAAATATTTTTCCGGACGTTCTAGCTGTCCAGACCGACACCGGTCACCGGAATAGTAGAATGTACGGAGTTGCTACCGGGAGGGTGTTACATTCTAGGTGGCGGCACCAAGGGAGTGGCTACTGCTTGTGTTATTTTTCTTTTTATAAGAACACTTATATAGTTAGGTCAACACATTAAACCCTTGCCACATGTCACCCTTTGATTGGTTATAGGTTTAATTGACCCAATCACATTATGCCAAGTTTCAAACCTATATTTAATCTTGATTTTAATCATCTTACATGACTAAAAAATATTTGGCAAGCTTATGTGCAATGCCACGTGTCACCATCTCATGGTGCCACATGTTACCTTGCGAAATAACCAAAATGCCCCTGTGTCGTAATTTTGAGTTCTCAATCCAAAATAATTATTTCTCTTCTTCTAATCAATTTATGTCAAATATAAATTAATTAATTAATCTCTATTAATTAATTTCTCATTAATTAAATTCATATTTAAACACTTTAAATATAAATTTAACTTATACTGTACATCCACTAATTTAGATTTGGTTTCAAGTCATGCTAGGGACTTTGCAATGTAATTGCAAACCAAACCTATTTAATTAATCAATTAAACTCTTTAATTAATTAATTAAATCATATTTAATTAGGTGATTACTTGTGTATGTGTGTGACTTACTAGGTTCATCACTAATTGGCAATGAGACATGATATCAACTCTTAATATCATCAGAACTCTTTCTTACCATAAATGATTTCTCTAAATTATTTTATGCACCTCACAGACAATGTTTAACACCTAGCATAGCATGTCATGGCTACCTAATTAGTAATAAGGTTTACCTTAAATGAACCTATAATCATATGTTACTATGCACTAGAATCTCTCTGTTACAAAATCCCAACTCAAGCTAGAGTCATGGTTTATGTCAAACTCCATTTACTATGAATATTATGTTCTCTTTTAATTCCAGTTCTTCAATAAAAAGATTTTTCTCATCAAAAACTCTTTCTGGATAAATCTATTTGTCCTGGCTAGGAACTTAAAATATCAAGAACAATTAAATGAACGTAGGATTTTATCTCTATTTACTTAGAGGAACAGATTCTGTCTTGATCAACACCTACCTCCATATATAACTAGTAGGAGCCAACACATGCCGATATGCCCCATACACAGTACAAGTATGAAAGCAGTATCAAACTCAAACCACCTATATACAAGATAACTGTGCTATCTCAGGTCTAAAGATTATATGCACTAATATGATTTATGACAACACATTGACAAGAGTAAACACCATGTGCTCGTCACAAGTGTCACTGGTTCGGCCTACTTATCCTTTATAAGTGCCTATCATGTTTGTCATATGGTATGAGAATCACCATTCCATCTTATTTATATCTCATATAAATAACTTGGGAACAAACATGAACACAATCTTTCTGGATAAGTCATGTCCTTATTATGAAGTATCCCCGATTGTGAACCTATTTATGATACTTTGTGCTAGAAATAATGTCACTCATATTCTTAACAACTTAAGAATAATATTTCTAACAAAATATCAATGGACCTTTTCTATTATACATAAATATATTATGTAAATGAAAAAGTGGAAATGCCTTTTATTAATAAAAATTTGTACAAGATACATACTAAATGATATAATCTAGGGCATACTACTAACATTAAACATATCAAAATCATTCATATCAAACCCTAACTAAGGCTGACCAACTTTTTAATCCCCAACAAGTGTTTTCTTTTAATTTTAAGTTAAGATCTAAGCTACTTACACTAAAAACATAAATATTAAACATAAATTTTCAATTCAAACCACTAACCTTAAACTTTAAAGTTCAACTCTTCAATTTCTTCCTTTTCTTCTTTTCTTTCCTTCTTCTAAAGCTTCCTCAAGTTGAACTAATAAGTTTTTGTGGACTAGTTTGGGGTCAAAGTAGGGTTAAGTGGTTGAAATCAAGCTTGGATGCAAGCTTCAATGGAGTAACAATGGTGGTTTAAGAGAGAGAGGTGGGGCGGCAACTAGGGAAGAAGAAGACTAAAAATAGTTTTTCTTTTCTTTTTTTAGGCATTTTATGTCTTTAAAAATACTTTTGGCTTGGTCAATTTAGGTAGGAAAATTAAAATTGTATTTTGACATCATTCATGATGTCATCCAATGATGTAAGCATGATGTAATAAACTTTTTACTTTTTCTTTTTCTTTTGCATTTATTTTTCTATTAGTTTTTTAATTTAATTCTTGATCCTAAAATTTTCTTTTCTCTAATTTTATTGGACAGTTAGGTTAGGAGTCAGCTCTGGGGGTGAATTGACCAAATCACCCCTCGCTAGTTCAATTCGGTTTGTAAGTTATTCGATATTTCTTCCGAAACCCTGACCTAATTATTTGACCTGCTTAACAACTCTTTTTAATGATTCTCTTTTCCACTGTGCTCACAATAGTCCTAAGGACTGCAGCATCACATTTTTCGGTTCGAAATTCAGGGTTACAATTGACCTCGCAGTCATTTCCCAAGAAGGTCACCATCACTGTGACTCCTGGCTCATTTAACTTCTTATGCTTTGTTTTTCTTCTTTATACTTAACTATTTGGCAATTACTAATTATTTGCGTTCAGGGCTTATCTAGTTGTCTTAAACATGGTTCTAATCCTCTTAATTGTTCGGACCGACACCGGTCACCGGAACAATAAAATGTGCCAGGCTATGCAAATAGGGGTGTTACAATTCTCCCTCCCTTAAAAGAAATTTCGTCCTCGAAATTTTGCCCACTATCTATCCTCAAATAGTCATATGTGTTATTTTCTCATTTTTTCTCACATTTCCATGTAGCCTCATCATCGGAATGATGGTCCGTAGCACTTTAACCAATAATATTTACATATCGATTGCTCACCTCGTGTGCCGAGTTCCTTATGAGCTTCTGTCATAAGTTAATTTTGAATTCATTTCAATTCTAGAGGTAAGCAAATATGTGTGCTAACGGATCCACTCTTTCTAGGACTTCGTGTGATCCTAGATAATGAGAACTTAGTCTTTCTCCTTTTTATATAATCTTATAATCTTCATTCCTTTGAGTCTATGTAAGACTTCTAACAATCTCATGCAACATTTAATTTATTTGTACAATCATAATCTTTTCTTACTATTACTTTAGCATTTATTTTCCTTTTTAATCTCTTTTTTTTTTTAAATGACCTTGTTGGTTATATATGAACTGCTTATCTCTTTATTGGCCATAAGTCCATAAGCATTATCTTATCATCTCCATTTATGATCAGGGCCTATGTGCCACTTTGCACTATCTTATTTGCTTTTGTTTAACTTATTTCTTTCTTGATAAAATAGTTCGAGATATTGTTACACATCTCAAGTAGGTTGTTTTCCCTAGTGGCAATTCCTCATCCAGTGTTTTTCTCATTTCTTACTGTTTTATTTGTTTCTTTTTTCATTCCGTAGTTTTCTGGGTCTAGCTGGATATTATCGTCGGTTTGTGAAGAGGTTTTCTATGTTATCTTCTCCACTGACCAAGCTGCTTCGGAAAGATATAAAATTTCAGTGGACAGATAAATGTCAGCAGAGTTTTGATGAGTTGAAGAGGTGTTTGACTAAAGCTCTAGTCCTCACTTTACCTACTCCGGGTAAAGAATACACAGTTTATAGTGATGCTTCTCACAATGGGTTAGGCTGTGTACTGATGCAAGATCGGAATGTCATTGCTTATGCATCACGCCAGCTGAAACCGCATGAGAGGAACTACCCAACACATGATCTGGAGCTAGCAGCTATTGTTTTTGCTCTGAAGATCTGGAGACACTATTTATATGGGGAGAAATGCTACATTTACACATATCACAAGAGCTTGAAGTATTTGGGCACCCAGAAGAAATTGAATTTGAGGCAGAGGAGATGGTTAGAACTCATCAAAGATTATGATTGCTTAATAGACTATCAGCCAGGGAAAGCAAATGTGGTGGCTGACGCCTTAAGTCGCAAGACTATGGCAAGTCTCAGAGTTTCTCCTTTGTCTATGGTATATGAATTGAAAGCACAGCATGCCAGTTTAGAGATTGATGATAAGGGACAGACAGTAATTGCATGGCATGTACAACCAGTGTTGATTGATCAGATCGTAATGGTCGCCAGAGTGATGAAAAATATCGAAGCTCCGAAAGAAGTTCACAGGCAATAAACCTTAATTCTCTGTGAGAGATGATGGTTTATTGCTACATCAGGGCAGAATGTGCGTTCCTAATGATGCTGAATTGAGACAGATCATTATAAAGGAAGCACATGAGTCTCCATTTGCTATGCACCCTGGTGGAACTAAAATGTACAGAGGGCTGAAAGAGCATTACTGGTGGATGGGCATGAAGAGGGATATAGCTGAGTTTGTTTCCAAATGCCTAACTTGTCAGCAAGTAAAGGCAGAACATCAAGTTCCAGCTGGTTTGTTACATCCTTTGTCAGTACCAGAGTGGAAATGGGAACGAATAACCATGGATTTTGTTACAGGACTTCCAAGGACACAGAGTAGTCATGATGCAGTATGGGTTATAGTTGACAGATTGACCAAGTCTGCTCACTTTTTGCCAGTTCGGATGGACTATAGCCTAGAAAGATTGGCCAGATTGTACATATATGAGATTGTAAAATTGCATGGAGTGCCAGTATCAATTGTATCTGACAGAGATCCTAGATTCACTTATAGATTCTGGGGTAGTCTTCAGAGAGCCCTAGGAACTAGATTGAACTTCAAAGACAAAGATTTCCACCCATGCATGCATGGCCACCCGAGAGGGTTATTCAAATATTGGAGGATATGCTACGGGCTTGTGTGATTGAGTTTGAAGGTAGTTGGGATACATACTTGCCTTTGATTGAGTTTGCTTATAACAACAGCTACCAATCAAGCATTGGGATGCCTCCATATGAAGCTTTGTATGGCAGAAAGTGCAGAACTCCCTTATGTTGGGACGAAGTAGGTGAAAGGAAGATGATTGGGCCAGAAATTGTTCAGCAGACAAAGGAAAAGATCAGATTGATTAGAGATAGACTCAAGGCTGCATCAGACCGTCAGAAGTCCTATGTTGATTTGAAAAGAAGAGATATTGAATATGCAGTGGGTGATAAGGTATTCCTCAAAGTTTCTCCTTGGAAGAGGATTATGAGATTTTGCAGAAAGGGGAAACTGAGTCCTCGTTTCATCGGACCATATGAGGTTCTGGAAAGAGTGGGTCCTTTGGCATATCGGTTGGCATTACCTCCAGAGCTAGCAAGGATACACAGTGTCTTCCATGTGTCCATGTTAAGTAGGTACAGATCTGACCCACCTCATGTACTATCAGTTGAAGAGATTGAGGTAAATCCAGACCTCTCATATGAGGAAGAACCCATAAAAATTCTGGCTTATGACGTGAAGCAGCTGAGGAACAAACAGATACACCTGGTTAAAGTGTTGTGGAACCATCATTCAAGCCAGGAAGCTACTTGGGAACGTGAAGAGGATATGAGGAGACAGCACCCACAACTGTTCAGAGACTAATACCAGGTAAAATTTCGAGACAAAATTTATTTAAGGGGGGGAGAATTGTAACACCCTTATGCTCGGTAGTGCGTTCTACTGTTCCGGTGACCAGTGTTGTCCGGACAGCTAGGATGCCTAGAACTACACTTTGATATGAGGGAGGAGACATAAAATAATGAAATACAAGAAAAGAAAATACAAGAAAAACAAAGGAAAAATAATAGCAAAGAAAGGTAACCAAGTTAAGCGGCGAGAACCCTAGCGATGGGTGATCAGACTGGAAGTCACGGCGTGGACCGTTGGATCGCCCCGGATCGTGAGGAACCCGGAAAATATTTTTAGGACTTATAGAGACCCCTATTGATGTATTAATATCATTAGAAATATCAAAGAAATATTAATTAATTAGTACAAAGAAAAGTGAGCAATCGAAAACCGGACACAACCTGGCAGCATCAAAAATCGAATGTAACCCGAACTGGGGCATTGTGGTCATTTGACATCCCGAATTGTCTTTTGACCTAAATGTCCATTAAAAATAAATAATATTACGCTTAAAAAATATAATGAAAAATTAATTTAGGGGTACCTAAAGTAAATAGCAAAAATTATGGGTTTAATGTGGAATAAATGAGAATTAAACATACAAAATGAATTAATTGGTGTGAGTGGACCACTATGGAATAAATTAAGAGCTAAATGGGCAGGTGTACACCTATTATACAATCTGCATCTTCATCTCCCTCACTTGGTTCATCCATGCCGAAATGAAGAATTGAAAACCTCCATTGCCATTTTGCATAAAGCTTCATCAACCTCCTTCAATTCACCTCCAAAAACCTAGGTTGTTTCATTAAAGATTACCTCCACATCACAAGGAAGAGTTTGATAGCAAAATCAAGTAAGTTTAGTGAAGGTTTAACAAGTCCTAACAATAGGTAAGTTTGTATTTTTGAATATTGCTTTGTTAAAGTTTGAAAACATGTTATGGGTGTTTGCTTTGTGAAGAAATTTTAAAGTTTTGAGGAGTTCTTGATATATCCAATTTTGGACAGCCATGGAGTTCTATATTTAATGAAGTATTCTTAAATATATTTGATGTGAATTTATGTTGAGTAGGGTGAATTAATGTCCTAGTAAGTTATTTCCATGTATATGTGGTGATTGTGCATTTGGAATTGAAATGGAAGAAACTATGGGGAATTTTGGCAATGTGAAGCATTCGGCAGCCTTGAGATTCCTTGATGAATGTTTGAATTCATGAATATATTGGATGAATTGTGATATTGAGGGTTGATAAATATGTATGTAAATTGGTTGTGGAAATTGTATGTAATAATTAGGAGTTTTATGTGTATCTATTGTTGTATTTGTACTTTGTGAATTAGAGTTTCATTTGGTGTATTGAGGATATTTGTATTCTGCCCAAAGTGATTTTAATGTGAAGTGGTAAATGGTTTTGGTAATGTACCAAATTAGAATTGGTAAGGGAAGTGGACTTATAGCAAGTAAATGTGCAATTGATAGATGTTAAGCAATGTATTTAAAGGCAGTATGCATTTTAGCCCATAACACTAAATGTGTAACTCCAATTGGTATGAGACCAATTGGAGATGAAACTAGGCACAAAATGTGCCAACTTTCATGAAGGAAACATACCAAAATTCTGTTTGCAAGGTAGCTTGAAAAATGACCAAATCCGGATTAAGTGAAAGTGAGGCCTGAAAACTGACCATTTGGGCAGCAGTTAGTGTTTAGGCCATAACTCACTCAAAACAGGACCAATTGACCTGAACTTTTAACCATGAATAGCTAAGACCCATATCTACAAGTCTTATGAAGACACCAAAGCCCAGAAATGACCATAAGCAGGTCAAACAGCTTGCACAAGTTCGGGTCCAAAAACTGGCCGAACCAAAGTTGACCAAAATTGACCTAAAATGACCTAATTTGATGCCATTTGACCAGCAATAGTAAAATGACCATAACTTGGTCTACATAACTCAGAATGACCTAAAATTTTGCCCCGTGTTCCATAAGACATTGATCTACAAGTTTGTAGTTTTGACCGAAACCCAAAAACCGAGGGAACTAGGTTGTCCGGCTAGGTCAAACTAGTATCCCGGAATCCAGCAAGTTGCAATAAAATGCACCAAACAAGGAAATGAAATTAGTAACATGTACCAACCCTAAAAGACTAACGAATGTGACATATTAGTAACACTAAAACCTAATTTACCTAGAACACATCGAGAGTCGATATATTAGGTGATTAGGCAAATAATAGCTTTCAGTGAATTACTTATCAAGCATTATCGATAGAGACAATTTAATTTAGTATTGAAACACTTCAAATTGTGTTTCTCAGTTAGTAAAGACTCAGGGAAAGGGAAGGAAACATTGAGTCCAGACCAGGAGACAGTTATCAGAGGTTTGTGCACAATAGCTATTTCTTTTGAATTATTTTCAATTGAAATAAATTTTGAATGTTTGTATATTATTGTTTTAAATTGTGAAACTGTGAAAAATTGTTTGAATGATATTTGATGGATACTTATTGATTGAAAAGTACTGTAAATGATTTGAAACCACAACTATCATGTATATTGATTGTATTCCTCATTAGCTTTTCTAGTGGGACGAATTGAATTCCCTCTCTAGCTGAAGTGTTGAGGTGTGTGCCTGTTGAGGACGAATTGGATGAGTACTCATATTTTTGCTAGCTAGCTATGTTATTCCTCATTAGTTATCGACTTTTGGGACGAATTGAATACCTCATTAGCCATCGGCTTTTGGGACGAATTGAGCTTTTGAACATGATTAAGCTGTGTGTGATTTATTGATTTGTATTATGAGATTGTGAAATGGAGTTAAATCCTTATTGACATTCACTGTCTTTTGAAGCTAACTATGTTTTGATCTCTAAGATTTATTGTGATATTGTGTTAAATTCCTTCTGACACTCATTGTCTTGAATTTAACTATGATTTTACATATCCATCATTTAAATGATTTATGAATTGTGACTTAAAGTTGTATTTGGTTAATGTTGTGCACCACTGAGACATTGTCTCAGCGATAGCTTTTTATTGCTGTTGCAGGTAGACAGACAGACAGGGCAGCAGACTAGGCTACTAGTACCTCCAGCGAGAGATTTTCGAGTATAATGAGTATACCATATTTTGCATTTTGTACTGTAATGTATGACCACTGTATGTACATATTGTTTTTGGTTTTGAGCAGTTGTAAATTAAAATTGTACATTGAAGTTGTAAAATAATTATGAGTTATTTTGGCTTGTAAAAAAATTGTATTATATTTCTTTTATCTCAGTCTTTGAAAAATCACTGTGGATTTGAGTTGAGAAAATTGTTGTGTTGAGAATATGTTGGAGTTGAGATTTGGAAATTTATTGAAGTGCTTTTACAAGTTTTCTGAAGAACTATTTTATCCAAAATATAGATAGCACTCTGCCAAAATTTTTACAGAAATTCCAAATAATTCAAATATGTTGGTTCTATCACTTCAATTCAAAAAGGTTTTTAATACCTGTAAATAGTGCTCACCACTGTAAAAGAAGTAAGAAAAGTTTTTAAAATCTCTTGTAGTGTATTTAATGGGTTATCAGTAGACAGAGTTGGTAATTCATTAGGTATACTATGGGATCATGTTATGTCTTACAGAGGGGTAGGGTGTGACAGGGGCAAACCTCAGCGAGGACGCTGAGTTCTGAAAGGGGGGAAGAAAGGTCCCTTAGGCAAATCCCAAATCGGCAAAGCACGGAGATGGTCTTGGATTCAAAAAGTAATGATATATAAAATGGGGGAACTAATCACTAGAGGCGCCTTTTGGTGGAATGGCTTGGAGAGTTGGAAGAACTCCAGGGTTAAGTGTGCTCGCTTGAGAGAAATCCTAGGATGGGTGACCTCCTGGGAAGTTCTCCATTCCACCTATGGGACAAAACCGTGAGGCTTATGGCCAAAGCGGACAATTTCTCTAATGGTTGGAGCCCGATCGTTACAACCCGTGAAGGAGAAGACAGAAAAAGAGAAGAGTGAGAAATTAGCGGATCAGAATTCCAGTGGTAATACTAGCAAGAGGATGAACTTCAGGGGACAGAGTAAAAAAAAAATCTTGTAGGGGAAGATATTCTCGATAGAGACCACCTCGATCTGGTTAGCAGATGACAAGGAGTTCTCTCCCTCCCCATCCATGTGAGACATGTGGTAAGAACCGTGGAGGGGTACGGAAGCCTGCTTTAATTGTGGTGGTACAGAGCATTTTGTGAAGGATTGTACCAGTCCTTGCAAATCTAGCCCACCTACCACACTTAAGGGTCAGTCAAAGGTTCTGCTATAAGAGGTTCACAGCCAGCTAGTAGAGGAAGAGGCAGAGGTAGGGGCGGTACCTCAAGCAGTCAGGGTACAGTTAATCAGTTAGAGTAAGGTAGTGCTTCAGCCAGAGTATACAATATGCGACAGAGAGAAGAGGCTAAAACTTTTGACATAGTCGCTGGTACTTTCTCTATCTTTAAATAAGATGTGTATCTGCTATTTTATCCAAGTTTTACACACTCTTATATTAGTGCCAGCATCACTTGTTGTATTATTGTTCATTATGTGAAAATAGATTTTGAGGTGCTAGTAACTAATCCATTAGGATAACAGGTTAGGGTCAATAGAATATATAAGGATTGTCTTTTGGTGATCGAAGGACATACTTTTCTATCAAACTTTATTGAAATGCCCTTTAGAGATTATGACATTATCTTGGGCATGGATTGGTTAGCTAGGCATCATGCCATGATTGGCTGTAGACTGAAGACAATCACCTTTGGTCTTCCTCAGTACGGTGATGAGGTAATACATGGGGAGAGGCAGTTATTGCCATCAAACCTTATTTTAGCTACACTTGCTAGAAAAATGATCCAAAAAGGGTGTGAAGCTTATTTAGCCCTTGCGAGAGACACTTAAGTAGGGAGTCCAGCATTGAGGGACATTCCTATAGTATGTGACTTTCTGGACATATTTCTTGAAAAATTACTAGGGTTATCTCCACAAAGAGAAGTGTAGTTTGAAATAGAGGTTATGCCTAGTGTGGACCCAATCTCCATTACTCCGTATAGAATGGCACTTGCTGAATTGAAAGAGCTGAAGGTACAATTACAGGAATTGCTTGATAAGGGCTTCATTCGCCCCAGTGTGTCACCTTGGGGAGCGCCAATGTTGTTTGTTAAGAAGAAAGATGGTACTCTCCCTCAGTGTATCGACTACAGGCAGTTGAATAAGGTGACAATAAAGAACAAATATCCATTGCCCTGCATAGATATCCAAAATTGATTTAAGATCAGGCTATTATCAATTGAAGGTGCAAGAGCAGAGCATTCCAAAATCTGCTTTCAGAACTCAATATGGCCACTATGAGTTTCTAGTTTTACCATTCCGGTTAACTAATACTCCAGCTGCTTTTATGGACCTGATGAACACTATCTTCAGGCCATATATAGACTAGTTTATTGTGGTATTCATCGATGACATTTTGGTGTATTTGAAGAGTGTAGAGGAGCATGACAAGCACCCGAAAATTGTCCTACAGACCCTAAGGTAGAAACAGTTGTATGCCAAGCTATCGAAGTGTGAATTTTGGCTGAAGGAAATTGCTTTCTTGGGGCACATTGTATCAGCTGAAGGCATTAAGGTAGATCCCAGCAAGGTAGAAGCTATCTTTAATTGGAAGCCACCTAGAAATGCTACAGAAGTTTGTAGTTTTCTTGGCTTAGCTGGTTACTATAGCCAGTTTGTACAGGGATTTTCTATGTTAGCATTTCCACTGACCAAGCTACTTTGGAAAGAAGTAAAATTTAAGTGGACTGATAAATGTTAGCAAAGCTTTGATGAGTTGAAAAGATGTTTGACTGAAGCTCCAGTCCTGACTTTACCTACACTGAGTAAAGAATATACTATTTATAGTGATGCTTCTCATAATGAGCTAGGCTGTGTACTGATGCAAGACCAAAATGTCATTGCTTATGCATCTCGTCAACTGAAAACCCATGAAAGAAACTATCCTACACATGAATTGGAGCTTGTTGCCATTGTATTTGCTCTGAAGATCTAGATATACTATTTGTATGAGGAGAAATGCTACATTTACACAGATCACAAGAGCTTGAAATATTTGGGCACATAGAAAGAGCTAAATTTGAGGCAGAGAAGATGGTTGGAACTGATTGAAGACTATGACTGCTTTATAGATTATCAGTCAGGAAAAGCAAATGTGGTAGCAGATGCCTTAAGTCGTAAGAATATGGCCAGTTCAAGGGTTTCTCCTTTGTTTATGGTGCATGAGTTGAGGGCATTGCATGCTAATCTAGAGATTGATGATGAGGGACAAATGGTAGCTACCTGGCAAGTGAAACTGATGCTAATTGATTAGATAAAAACAATAGCTCACAATGATGAAAAATATGTGAAATTGATGGGGAAGCTCGAGATGGCAAGAAACTAGACTTTTTAGTGAATAATGATGGCTTATTGTTACACCAAGGCAGAGTGTGCGTCCCAAATGATGTGGAATTGAGGCAAATCATTATGAAGAAAGCACATGACTCTCTTTTTGCTATGCACCCTAGTGGAACCAAAATGTACAGAACTGTCAAGGAGCACTATTGGTAGATGGGTATGAAGAAAGATATAGCTGAGTATGTATCCAAATGCCTGACTTATCAGCAAGTGAAGGCTGAACACCAAGTGCCAGCTAGTTTGCTATAGCCATTGCTAGTTCTCAAGTGGAAATGAAAAAGAATCACAATAGACTTTGTGATGGGACTTCCTATAACACAAAAGAACCATAATGCAATATGGGTCATTGTGGACAGATTGACCAAATCTGCTCAGTTTTTGCCAGTGAAGATGGATTATAATTTGGACAGATTGGTTAAACTGTATATTGACAAGATAGTGAGACTGCATGGAGTGCCAGTATCAATTGTGTCAAATAAAGATCCAAGGTTCACTTTTAGATTCTGAGGTAGTCTACACAAAGCCATAGGAACTAGATTAAACTTCAGCACTGCATTCCATCCACATAGAGACAGCCAGTCAGAGAGGGTAATTCAAATCTTAGAGGATATGCTACAGGCTTGTGTGATTGAGTTTGAAGGTTGTTGAGATACACACTTGCCTTTGATTAAATTTGCTTACAATAATAGCTATCAATCAAGCATTAGGATGCCTCCATATGAAGCTTTGTATGACAAAAAGTGCATAACTCCTTTGTGTTGAGATGAAGTGGGTGAAAAGAAACTGATTGGCCCAGAAATTCTTCAACAGCAATTATTCAAGGCTATATCAGACCATCAAAAGTTCTAAATTGATCTAAAAATAAGAGACATTGAGTATGCAATGGGTGATAAGGTATTCCTCAAGGTTTCTCCTTAGAAGAAAATTATGAGATTTGGTAGAAAGGGGAAATTGAGTCCTCGCTTCATTGGGGCATATGAGGATCTAGAAAGAGTAGGTCCTTTGGCATATAGATTGGCACTACCTCCAGAGTTAGAAGGGATGCACAATGTTTTCCATGTGTCTATGTTGAGGAGGTACATATCAGATCCCTCTCACGTTCTACCAGTAGAAGAGATTGAAGTGAATCTAGACCTTACTTATGAGGAAGAACCCATAGAAATCTTAGCGTATGAGGTGAAGCAACTGAGGAACAAGCAGATACCACTAGTCAAGGGGCTGTGGAACCATTATTCAGGCCAGGAGGCTACTTGGGAGCGTAAGGAGGACATGAGGAGACAGCACCCACAATTGTTTAGAGAGTAAAACCAGGTAAAATTTCGGGATGAAATTTATTTAAGTGAGAGAGAATTGTAACACCCCCATACTAAGTATTTTATACATTCTACTGTTCCGATGACTAGTGTCCATCCGGATAGTTAGGATGTTTAGAACGATATTTATGCCATCTAGAAAAGGCATAAATAAAAATTTATAGAAATTATATGAAGGTGAAATGAAAATAAGAAAAATAAAGCAGTTAAATGAGCTGAGGTCCCGGTGATGGGTGACTGAAATGGGAAGTGACTGCAAGCTCAGTTGCTGCCCTAATTTCGTGTGGGACACTATGACAGCCCAGACCTAACGATAATTGTGAAGCTAATGGTATTGTGAAAACCACAGAAAAGAATAGAGAACAAGCTCAAATAATTGAATCAGAGTTCAGGAAGTAACTTAGTGTTACTATAAAAATTGATCAGACCGATAAGGGGCAATATAGTCAATTCACCCTTAGAGGTAACTCTTGGCCTAAATGTTCATTAAAATGCAGGAAATTAAAATTATGAAAAATAATTAAAAACATGAAGACGTGTATGAAAGGGAAAAAAAGAAATTTAAATAAAGTGAATTATGACATCATGCATAAGTATGCATGACACAATTAAAATTTTTAATTTCTAATTATTTAATTATGGGATAATATCAACATAAATAAGATAGAAAAAAAAAGAAGACAAAAAAATTGTCTTTTTCAATCCCTTGGCCGAATTCTCTCTACCTCTCTCTCTCCATTTCTTTCACAAATCTACCATTGGCGAGTAAGTGGAGCTCATAAAACCCTAAAATTTCTTCATAATTTCCATAATTTCCAACACCAAATATTGATATTAGACCTTGGTTGAGAAATAGGGAGCAAGGAAAAAAAGTTAAGGTGAATAATTGAAGGTTTTGAAAATTCAATAAAGAGGTAAGTTTATGTTTAAGCGTAATTACTTTAGATTTATTGAAATTAAGCTTAATTAAGATGAGTTAGCATTTGAATGGATGAAATCATGTTTGAATTGTGAGAAACTAATTTTGGCAGTCATGGGAACTAAGGGTGTGGATGTGATCCATTTGAATTAAACATGAAATTGAACTTAAAGGAACTTATATGTATGATTATGGAAGTGAATTTGACATGAACTAAGCAATTGGAAAATTAGGGTTCTTGGTGATTAGGGGAAAAATTGGGGATTTTTAGAATTGTGGATGAACTGATGTGTATAATGTGACACCCCTTACCCATCTACAGTGTAGTCGAGCAAGATATGCCACACAGTATGCCGGAACACCATATCTTATTTCATAACAAGTTATCCTTCTTAATTTGTTTATTATTCACCAAGTGCTAAATTTTACCAATTATTTCATTTGCTTACAACTTTGATTAATCTGAATTTTTTGTAGATTTTTATAGAAAATCCGGCAAAGTGCCGGCTGTAAATTGAAAAAACAGTTCTTTTGAACCTGTTAAAAAAACTTCCAATATGGTTTTCAAATCTAGAACTCCAATATACAAACATATCAACTCAATCTCCAATTCTCATTACAATTTTCAAAATTTTGTTCACATCACAATTTGAATTAATTTCCTGAATAACTCCTCAACATTTTATTTTTTTCATCAAAATATACTGATAGTTGTAATAACATGAATTTTCATATGTTTACATTATCATATATATTCATGAGTATTTAGTTACAATAAAAAACTAGTACAAAATACAACCCAAAATCCAAACATCCTACCAAGTGCACTGTAGATATGAGGTGACTCTGGACTCTTTGCCGATCTGACTAATCATCCGGTCTGAGGTCTACTGGACTCCCCAGCTATGTCTCTAGTACCTGCGTGTGGCAAAAGCGACGGACTAAGCAATTCTGCTTAGTGGTGTCAATATAAAATAAAATTGCTAAAATAAAATAGATATGCAGAATGCATATTGACATTTTAAAATATGTAGACTAAGTTCCTAGCAATTATTATAGTATTATGTGATTTAAATTTAACAAGATTTATTTTGATTGCCTGAGTAACCTATACTAGTCAACTGGACTGGATAAACGGGTAAACTAGCACTGTCTACCAAGTACCTCGGGCCATCACATCATCGGTCACATTGTGTCTCTCGGTGTGCAACAGAATAGCTAATAACCTTTAATAAACATCGGGCACAAGGCGAAGTATCACACTGAAATCAGAATGGCTAAAAGCCACAAAAACCCAGAATGGCATATTGCCATGTGCAGTACTGCTAACTGAACCCTATTGGCATGTCAACCTATCCAAACCGATCATTCTAGGCATACTAGGGCATTTTACACAGTTAATGATTCAATTATTTATTTTTATAATGTAGAGGTCACTATTCACTTGACAATTTCACTCAAAGGTTGACTTTTTAATTTATAATAGATTTGTTGAACCTAAGTTTACCAAGATACCACATTTTGATTTACAAATTTGTTGGCATTAGTTGCCAAACAATACTTAAAACGCATGGAGAATAATTCAGAAATTTCAGTTTTGAGTGTTAGAGTTCACCGTTTCATTAGGCCATTTTACAGTGAGAATTTGGCCAAGTGTTCTGCATCAAAATTGTTCCTTATTGTATCTAGTTACATTTCTTTTTTTGAATCACTTCATTTGGAGTTTTGTAGCTCAAGTTATGGCCTAAATACCATAGCTGGTTGGATTGCAATTTTTCTAGAATTTCTAGGCAGAATCCATTCTGTAGTTTTTGTACACTGATTGCAGGTCAGTTTTTTAACATGTTATGATCAAAATTTGGGTTTATTTTCTTCATAAAAGTTTTAGGGATATGTCTCAGCTTTCTACTGGTAAAATTTCAGGTCAATTGAACTTTTCTACACTGAGTTATGACCATTTGAATAAATACTATTCATTTGGTCATTTTCCAGGGACAACATGTTGGTCACCTGGATTAGGGTAGTTTTTAGGTCAACTTGGTTTGGATTTATGGGTGGGGTTTCTTCATCAAAGTTGTGCCATTATGTGTTTAGTTTCATGTAAAATTGGCCTGCACCAATTGAACCTACACAACTCTAGTTATAGCTGCCCAAACCTGCTGGACTCACACCCAGTCCTGCAGGTCACCAAGGGTAGCATACCTAACTTCAACTCCCATGGAACAATTCACTTCATTTCTTAATCACACATAGCCAAATGGTCAGTAATTGACCATTAAAACTTTCTTTCACCAATATATGAATAAAGTCCCAAGTTTGTATCGAAACCCTTACTCTACCATTTCAAATTTTTGCATTTACTTACTCTTCACTATCCTAATCAATAGATTAGTGTTAAGGGCAGCTAGGGTACTATTTTAATTCAAGGAAATCTTCAAAACCCTACCAAGCCCAAGGCTGCCAAAATTTTGAGAAAGGTATACACATGATATTTATTCAATTTTCTTGCAAATTTGCACTCAATTCCACTCCTTCAACATGAATTGAAAGAGAAAGAACAAATTTGGTCACTAACCTTTAATGGAGTCAATTTCCAAGCTTATAAAAGCTCTTCATTTTTACTTCTTTTTGCTGCCTTTAGCTTGCCCAAGGTGTAAAAATAGTTTTTAATGAAATCACTAATGGATTTTATGGTGGAATTGAAAGGGAGATGAAGCTTTTGGTGAGCAAAAATGCTGGAGGGCGTATGGGAGCTAGTTTGGCCAAGATGAAGGTGATGAGGGTAGATTACTTTTTTCAATTTTGACTTCTTCTTTCTCTTTTTAATGTATTATAAATGTATTTATTGATTCTTGATTGGCCCAAGAGTTTTAATTACCTCATGCTTACTTAATACTTAAGTAATAAATCAAGTTTACTTTCATTTTCTTTTCTTTCCTTTTCTATTCATTTTTAATAAATTTATCATCAATATTTATTCATATTTTATGTCATATAATTCACTTACTTAAATGGACAAGTTGGTCAGAAATCATCTCTGAAGACAAAATGACCAAAATGCCCTCTGTTTGGCTTAATGAGCTAAAATTGTGTGTACCGATTAATTAAATTTTCTCTGTGTTTTCTTAGCAATTTATTGTCATTGAGACCCCAATAATCCTTCTCTGAGATCTTAAAAATTATTTCATGAGGTTTTCCCCAGGTCTAGGGTTACTAACGACCCTCGCCGTCACTTCCCGTTAGGGTCACTCATCACTCAAGCTATGACTCATTAAACCTTAGTGCATTTCATTTCTAAAAATTTTCCTTAATTTTTCTTATCATTATTTGGTTTATTTATAACTCCTCACTCTAGTCTAATTGTAATTTCAAATATTATAGCTACTCAGACCGACATTGGTTACCAGAATAGTAGAACGTACGGACTAGCTAAAGTGAGGATGTTACAGCTTTTCCCCTCTAATAAAAATTTCGTCCTCGAAATTTACCTAATGTAAACAGTTGAGAGAACTGTTGCCTCATCGTCTCTTCACTTTCCCAAGTTGCCTCCTCGGTATTATGGTGCCTCCAAAGTACTTTCACTAGTAGAATATATTTATTTCTCAATTCCTTCACTTCCCGAGCCAGTATCCATATGGGTTCTTCTGTATATGTTAAGTCCAATTGAATTTCAATCTCTTCCATGGAGATGACATGTGAAAGGCCTGAGTGGTATCTTCTTAGCATAGAAACATGGAATACATTATGGATCTTATCTAGGTCTGGTGGTAAAGCTAGCCAATAGGCCACTGGTTCCACACGTTTAATGACTTCATATGGGCTAATGAACCTAGGGCTTAACTTATCCTTTCTTTCAAACCTCAATACCTTCCTCCACGGTGAGACTTTGAGAAACACTTTATCGCCAACTGCATATTCTATTTCTTTTCTCTTCAGGTCGGCATAGGATTTTTATCTATCTGAGGCAACCTTTAGATTAGCTTTGAATAATTTTACTTTCTCCTTAGTCTGTTTCACCAGGTCTGGCCCTACTAGCTTATCTTCGCCCAATTCAGTCCAACATAGCAGGGTTCTACACTTCCTCCCATACAATGCTTCATACGGGGCCATTTGAATGCTAGCTTGGTAGCTATTGTTAAATGCGAATTCTGCCAGTGGGAGATATGTATTCCAACTCCCCTGAAACTCAATGATAGAACTCCTCAGCATATCCTCAAGGATCTATCATATAATTCACATTGTTACTATCATTTCAATTCATTATTTGTAATAATTCAATTAGTTTTTAGGTTTACCTGGATTACTCATTCCGATTGCCCATTCGTTTGAGGATGAAAAGCCATGCTAAAGTGGATTTGTGTAACCAAGGCTTCTTACAACTTTTTCCAAAATCTCGATATAAACCTTGGGTCTCTATCAGATATAATGGAAAGTGGGATTTCGTGCAGTCTAACTATCTCACTGATATACAACTCTGCTAACTTCTCCAGTGAGTAGTCAATCCTAACTGGCAGAAAATGTGCTGACTTTGTCAATCTATCTACTGTCACCCGCACAACATCATGCTTCTTCTGGGTGAAAGGTAGACCACTGACAAAATCCATAGTGACCCGGTCCCATTTCCATTTAGGTATGCTTGTAGGCTGTAGTAATCCTGATGGAACTTGACGTTCTGCTTGAACTTGCTGACATGTTAAGCACCTAGTAACATAGTCAGCTATATTCTTTTTCATACCAGGCCACCAATAATGAGGCTTCAGATCATTATACATTTTTGTGCTTCCCGAGTGCATAGCATAAACACTGGTGTGTGGTTCTTTCAGAATACTAGTCTTCAATTCCCCATCATCTGGTACACACACTCTTCTTTTTTGTAGTACAGATACCCATCTACTTTCACCTCATAATCAATTTCCTTCCCCTCTAAGATTTTTCCCATAATAGACATTAATTTTTCATCTGCCTTCTGCCCATCTTGTATCTGCTGTAGCAGGTTTGGCCTCACTTGTAACTCGGCCAAAATAGCCCCATCTTGAGCTAAAGACAGATGGGCATTTAGTGATTTTAAAGCTGTAATGGATTTTCTGCTCAAAGCATCAGTAGCTACATTTGCCTTCCTAGGGTGGTAATCTATCACACAATCATAGTCCTTTAGGAACTCAATCCATCGCCTCTGTCTAAGGTTGAGCTCTTTTTGGGTATGTAAATATTTTAGACTTTTGTGGTTTGTATAGATGTAACACTTTTCACCATACAAATAATGCCTCCAAATCTTCAGTGCGAAGATAATTGCTGCTAGCTCTAGATCATGAATAGGGTAGTTCTATTCATGTGGCCTTAACTGCCTGGAAGCATAGGCGACCACTTTCCCCTCTTGCATCGATACACACCCTAACCCATTATGCGAGGCATCACTGTAGACCACAAACTCCTTTTCCATCACTAGCTGTGTTAACACTGGTGCCTCTATCAACATAGCCTTTAGCCTCTCAAAACTGGCTTGGCACTTGTTGTTCTAACCAAATTTCACATTCTTATGTAATAACTTGGTTATTGGAGCAGCTATGAAAAAGAACCCCTTTACAAATCTTCTGTAACACCCAGCTAGGCCCATGAAACTTCTGACCTCAATAGTATTTTTGGGAGGCTTCTATTCCATCACTGCTTCTATCTTTTTGGGATCCACTCTAATCCCCTCAGTTGATACTATGTGTCCAAAGAAGGAGATCTCACTCATCCAGAAGTCACACTTGGACAACTTAGCATACAACTTCTTTTCTCGTAGGGTTTGCAGAACAATCCTCAAATGTTCATCGTGTTCTTCCCTAGTCTTGGAATACACTAGAATATCATCAATAAAGACCACTACAAACCGATCTAAATATAGATGGAAGATACGGTTCATAAGGTCCATGAATGCTACTGGTGCATTTGTTAACCCAAACAGCATCACTAGGAATTCATAATGCCCATACCGGGTTCTGAATGCAGTTTTTGACACATCTGCATCCTTTACCCTCAGCTGATGATACCCTGATGTGAGATCAATTTTTTAAAATACACCAGTTCCCTTCAACTGATCAAACAGATCGTCAATTCTGGGCAACGGATATTTATTCTTCACTGTTACTTTATTCAACTATCGGTAATCAATGCACAATCTTAAGGTTCCATCCTTCTTCTTCACAAACAGCACCAGAGCTCCTCATGGTGACACACTGGGGTGTATGAACCAATTATCCAGTAACTCCTGCAACTAGATTTTCAGCTCCTTCAATTCAGCCGGCATTACTTCAATAGCAAATTCGACTTCCCTTTCGGGTGGTAAACCAAGCAATTCTTTTGGAAACACATCTGGGTATCACAAAGGTTTGGCTTAGCCTGCCCAGTATCAACCACATGTGCTAGGTAAGCTTCACAGCCTTTTCTCATTAATCTTCTTGCAACTGTGGCTGAGATGACATTAGATAGGAAATCTGTCCTTCCACATACAACTGATATCTCATTACCCTCAGGAGTTTTTAGAGAAATTCTCTTCAATTTGCAATCAACTATTGCTTGATGACGTGATAACCAGTTCATTCCCAAAATCACGTCAAACTCGTGGAAGGGTAATTCAATTAGGTCTGCCGAGAATTCATACCCCTTAATCCTCAACGGGAAACCTTTATACACCTTATTCACTACCACACTATGGCCTAGCGGATTTCTGACTAGAATGTCTTGATCACTCTCCTCTACTGAAACTCCCCTTTCTATGGGTAGCTTGATGCAAATATATGAATGGGTAGATCCTGGATCTACCAATGCATGCACAGGTAAAGTGTAGAGGAATAACGTACCCCTGATAACATCTGGGGCATCTTGCTCCTCCTAGGCTCTCATGGCATAGGCTCTGGCAGGTACTCTGGCCTCTGGCCTCTCGGCTAACTTAGATGCAGGCCTTAGTGATGGACCAGCTGCCTCAGATTTACCAAACTTCCTACCCCTTTGAGGTGTAGGGGCAGGCCTATCTACTTGTGTTGGGGCAACTGTAGTTGTCCTCATCGGGCAATTTTTGATCTGATGATCTATAGACCCATAATGTAAGTAAGCACCAGTCACTCGCTAATAATCCACCTTATGGCACTTTTGGCAGTATGGACAGGCAGAAGATGCTGGGGCTGGTCCCCTGAACACTATCCCTAGAGAGCTGCCCACTGATGGTGTGGACTAGCCTCTCCTAGGTGTGAACTGTGATCTGGGCCCCTGGGACTAACCTTGACCTTGTGGTTGTCCCGAACTCTGAGCAGGAGGACCCTTAAACTTCTTACTGGGAGCAGAGACTGAACTGGACTGACTTGGACCCCTCTACCTTCTGTTTTTTCCTTCTGTTTTGCTCATTTATTCTGACACTTTCTACTTTTAATGCAGCATCTACTAATTTGGAAAAATTCGTAATCTCCAATGCTGTTATCATGACCTTGATATTGTCATTTAGCCCTTCTTCAAATCTTCTGCACCTCTCAGCCTCTGTAGGGACTATCTCCCTCCCATACCGGCTCAGTCTGACGAATTCATGCCCATATTCTACCACTGATAGCTGCCGCTATCTCAGACTTGTAACACCCCTATATTCGGTAGTGCGTACTACTATTCCGGTGACCAGTGTTGTCCGGACAGCTAGGATACCTAGAACTACACTTTGATATGAGTGAGGAGACATAAAATAATGAAATACAAGAAAAGAAAATATAAGAAAAACAAAGGAAAAATAACAGCAAAGAAATATAATCAAGTTAAGCGAGCCGAGAACCCTAGCGATGGGTGACCGCACCGGGAAGTCATGGCGTGCACCGTTGACTAGCCCTGGACTGCGGGGAACCCTGGAAAATATTTTTAGGACTTAAATAGACCCCTATTGAAGTATAAATATCATTAGAAATATCAAAGAAAAATTAAATAATTAGTACAAAGAAAAGTGAGAAATCAAAAACTGACAAAACCGGTGTTATTAAAAATTGGGAATGCAACCCGAACAGGGGCATTGTGGTCATTTGACATCCCGAATTGTCTTTTGACCTAAATTTCCATTAAAAATAAATAATATTACACTTGGAAAATATAATGAAAAATTAATTTAGGGGTACCTAATATAAATAGTAAAAATGGAGGGTAAATTGACTAATTATCACATTTAAACATAAAATATAATTGATTTTGTGTAAGTGGACCACTAAGGATTATAATATGTATTTAGTGGGCAGATTAATCAACTAAACTTCATCTTCAACCTCCATTCTCCTCCCATGCCGAATTGAATTCCCTCACAACCTCCATGGCCGAAACTTGAAGAAGCTTCATCATCTCCTCCATTTCACCCCCAAACACCAAAGTTCCTTCATTAATTTTGATCCCCACTTCACAAGGAAGAAGTAGATACCAATATTAAGAAGTTTTAGTGAAGATTTAGCAAGTCCCAACAATAGGTAAGTTTGAGTTTTTGATGATTTCTTTGTTAAAGTTTGTAAGGATGTTATGGGTGTTTGATTTATGAAGAAATTTTTCAGGTTTGATGTTGAATGGGAATGTGTACTTTTGGCAGCCATGGAAACACCTTGAAGATAGTTTACTCTTTCTTGTAAATGGTGGATTAAAAGGTTGATTAAATATTTATGTGTATGGGAAATCATTTGGGTCATTATACTTAATATATGTAAATGTGAAATGAAATTTAAAGCTTGGAAAGTAATGGAATGTAAGTGTACCATTGTGGCAGTTTGTTAACTCTTGAAGAATGCTGGATTCATGCTTGGTTTACGAAATAATGATGTTAAAATGTGTTGATTGTTATGGCAGTTTGAGTGCATGTATGATGGTGTGAAGTTGGATATGTAAATGAGCATGAATTGGTGATTGAATTGTTGTAAATTGAGTTGGACAAATTCTGCACTTATTGGTGCAGATTGAATGTAATTGTAAGCTGCCAAAATGACCTATAATATGTTGTAAATTATGTTTAGGTTGTGGTACAACCAGAATTGGTTTGAATGTTGAGTTTGGTAAGTGTTAAAAGTGATGCTTGATGTGTATGCAAGAATTTCAATAAGGAAGTTTGAGTTTTAGGCCTAGAACATTAAGTGTGTGGCTCCAATTGGTATGAGACTAGTGTGGCTCCAATTGGTATGAGACTAATTGGAGGTGAAACTAGGCACAAAATGTGCCAACTTTCATGAAGGAAGCTTGCCAAAATTCTGCTTGCAAGGTAGCTTGAAAAATGACCAAATCCGGATTAAGTGCAATTGAGGCCTGAAAATTGACCATTTGGGCAGCAGTTAGTGTTTAGGCTATAACTCACTCAAAACAGGTCCAATTGACCTGAAATTTTAACCATGAATAGCTAAGACCCATATCTACAAGTCTTATGAAGACACCAAAGCCCAGAAATGACCATAAGCAAGTCAAACAGTTTTCACAAGTTCGGGTCCAAAAACTGGCCGAACCTAAAATGACCTAAAATGACCTAAAGTGACCAATTTTGGTGCAATTTGACCAGCAATAGTAAAATGACCATAACTTGGTCTACATAACTCAGAATGACCTGAAATTTTGCCCCGCGTTCCATAAGACATAGATCTACAAGTTTGTAGTTTTGACCGAAACTCAAAAACTGAGGGAACTAGGGCGTCCGGCTAGGTCAAACTAGTATCCCGGAATCCAGCAAATTGCAAGAAAATGCAATATACACGGAACTGAACTTTGTAACATGTACCAACCCTAAAATACTATCGAATGTGACATATTAATAACATTAGAACCTAATTTACCTAGAATGCATCGAGGGTCGATATATTAGGTTGATTAAGCAAATAATAGCATTCAGTGAATTACTTATCAAGCATTATCGTTAGAGACAGTTTAATTAAGTACTGAAACACTTCAAATTATGTTTCTCAGTTAGCAAAGACTCAGAAAAAGGGAAGGAAACACTGAGTCAAGACCAGGAGACAGTTATCAGAGGTTTGTGCACAACAAATATTTCTTTTGAATTTTTCAATTGAAATGAATTATGACTATTTGTACATTATTGTTTTAAATTGTGAAAATGTGTTTGAATGGATATTTATCGCTTGAAAAGCACTGTAAATGGTTTGAAATTGTGAGAAATTGTTTGAATGATATTGATGGATACTTATTGATTGAAAAGCATTGGAAATGGTTTGAAACCACAGCTATCATGTATATTGATTGTATTCCTCGCTAGCTTGTCTAGTGGGACGAATTGAATTCCCTCTCCGTCAAGTGTTGAGGTGTGTGCCTGTTGAGGACGAATTGGATGAGTACTCATATTTTTGCTAGCTAGCTATGTTATTCCTCATTAGTCATTGACTTTTGGGACGAATTGAATACCTCATTAGCCATCGGCTTTTGGGACGAATTGAACTTTGGAACATGATTAAGCTTTGTGTGATTTATTGATATTTATTGTGAGATTGTGAAATGAATTTAAACTCTTATTGACATACACTGTCTTTTGAATTTAACCATGATCTGACTTATTGAAATTTATTTTGATATTGAGAAATGGAGTTTAAATTCTTGTTGACAATTACTGTCTTGAAATTAACTATGGTTTTAAATATCCACTATTTATATGATTTATGAATTGTGATTTAAAGTTGTATTTGGTTAATGTTGTGCACCTCTGAGACATTGTCTCAGCGATAGCTTTTTATTACTATCACAGGTAGACAGACGGACAGGGCAGCAGACTGGCTGCTAGTACATCCAGCGAGAGATTATCAGGTATAATGAGTATACCACATTTTGCATTTTGTACTGTAATGTATGACCACTGTATGTACATAGTGTTCTTGGTTTTGAGCAGTTGTAAATTAAAATTGTACCTTAAAGTTGTAAAATAAATTATGAGTTATTTTGGCTTGTAAAAATTGTATTATATTTCTTGTGTCTCAGTCTTTGAAAAATCACTGTGGATTTGAGTTGAGAAATATGTTGTGTTGAGAAATATGTTGGAGTTTGAGATTGAGGAAAATATTGAAGTGCTTTTTACAGGTTTTTGAAGAACTGTTTTATCCAAAAAATAGAGGGCACTCTGCCAAAATTTTTACAGAAATTACTAATAGTCTAAATGTGTTAGTTAATTCACTTCCGTTCAAAAAGGTTTTTAACACCTGTAAATAGTGCTCACCACTATAAAAGAAGTAAGAAAAGTTTTGAAAATCCCTTGTAGTGTATTTAATGGGTTATCAGTAGGAAAAGTTAGTAATTCAATAGGTATACTACGGGATCATGTTACGCCTTACAGAGGGGTAGGGTGTGACAAGACTGATAAATTCTCTTCTTCTCTCTTCTAAATACACTTTACTGACATACTTCTTCCTAAACTCTGTGAGGAAGAAATCCCATGTGATCTGATCCGGTTGCACCTCACTGGATATTGTGTCCCACCACTGGTATACATCATCTTGAAATAAGGACACAGCACCCTCTAGGTTCTACTCGGGGGTGCAATGAAGCTATTTCAACACTCTTCCAGTTCTATCCAACCAATTCTCAGTTGTCATGGGGTCATCCTCCTTCTTCCCAAAGAAATCCATAGCCCCATGTTTTCGTAGTTTTTCCATATGGGACTTCTATGGTACCGGCGGAGGCTGTGGTTGTGGTTCTGGTGGTGGAATTGCCCCCATCATTTTCCGGTAAAATTCAGTCATTTGCTAAAATAACATAAACTGAGGTTGGGCAGGTGCCTCAGCTACTGGTGGAGTAGTTTCTCCCCTGCCTCTTGATTCAGCCCTTGGTGGAGCACGACTCTCTACCTCTTCATCAACTACTCTTTGAGATGTAGGATCCATATCTTAATCAAAATAAGAAAACAAACAGATCTACATCAGTGTCACCTCAACACTTACAAATGTAATGCAATGGTATGCACTCTATCTAGGTCCAAAAATGCCTAAACCGATGCTCTGATACCACTAAATGTGACACCCCTTACCCGTCTACAGTGTAGCAGAGAAAGATATGTTGCACAGTGTGCCGGAACACCATATCTTATTTCATAACAAGTTATCCTTCTTAATTTGTTTATTATTCACCAAGTGCTAAATTTTACCAATTATATCATTTGCTTACAACTTTGATTAATATTAATTTTTCGTAAATTTTGATAGAAAATCCGGAAGAATGCCGGCTGTAAATTGGAAAAACAATTCTTATGAACCTATTAAAAACACTTCCAATATGGTTCTCAAATCTAGAACTCCAATATATAAACATATCAACTCAATCTCCAATTCTCATCACAATTTTCAAAATTTTGTTCACATCACAATTTGAATTAATTTCCTAAATAACTCCTCAACATTTTATTTTTTTCATCAAAATATACTAATAATTATAATAACATGAATTTTCATATATTTACATTATCATATGATTTCATGAGTTTGTAGTTGTAACCAAAAACTAGTACAAAATACAACAAAAAATCCTAACATCCTACCAACTGCACTACAGATATGAGGTGACTCTGGACTCTGTGTAGATCTGACTAATCACCCAGTCTGAGGTCTGCTAGACTCACCAGCTATGTCTCCAGTACCTGCGCATGGTAAAAGCGATGCGCTAAGCAATTTTGCTTAGTGGTACCAATATAAAATAAAATAGCTAAAATAAAATAGATATGCAGAATGTATACTGACATTTTAAAATATGTAGACTAAGTTCCTGGCAATTATTATAGTATTATGTGATTAAAATTTAGCAAGATTTATTTTGATTGCCTGAGTAACCTATACTAGTCGACTGGACTGGATAAACGGGTAAACTGGCACTGGGTACCAAGTACCTCGGGCCATCACACCATCGATCACACTGTGTCTCTTGGTGTGCAACAGAATGGCTAATAAGTTGTAATAAACATTGGACATAAGGCCAAGTATCACACTGATATCACAATGGCTAAAAGCCATAAAATCCCATAATGGCATATTGCCATGTACGGTACTATTAACTGAACCCTATTGATATACCAACCTATCCAAACCAATCATTCTAGGCATACTAGGGCATTTTACATAGCTAATGATATAATTATTTATTTTTATAATATACAGGTCACTATTCACTTGACTAATTTCACTAAAAGGTTGAATTTTTAATTTATAATAGATTTGCTGAATCTAAGTTCACCAAGATTGTAACACCCCTCACCCGTCTAAAGTATAGCCGAACAAGGCGTGCTACATGACGTGCCGGAACACTTAGTCTGTGATTATTTCATTCACTAAACTCAATTTGATTTTAAGAAGTCTTTTATGTAATATTCATATCATGCTAATACTATTTTCATACTTTGATAAAATCAGTGTTTCAAGATTGGTAATAAAAATTTGGCAAGGTGCCATCTGTATTTCGGGCAAACTGTCCTTCCAAATCTATTAAAAATAGTTTAATATGATAATATCAAAATCTCAAATATTTCACAGTTTCTATTTCTCAGTAAAGTCAATAAACTTTTACAGTCATTAAACAGTTCCATAATACAGTCCATAATAAATCCAATATATCCAGAAAATCTTCATGTTATTTAATATGTACAAAATATTACAAACTTTAGAGCTTTCATAACATTACAAAATACAAGGCTGAATTTCAAAAATACAACAAAAGTACAAAATACAAGATATCCTAAGTCCTACCATGTATGCAATGCAGTGGAAATGACTCTGGACTCCTATGCAGATCAGATGTCTCACTCAGTCGTAGGTCTGCCGAGCTCCTCAGTTGTGTCTACAATACCTACGCGTTGCAAAAGCAACGCGCTAAGCAATTTTGTTTAGTGGTGCCAAATATAAAGAAATATATACTAAAATAAAGTAAATAAAGTGTTTACAATTTTTTGTTGGTGCTAGATGTCAGTAGACTGGATTTAGATATTTCAATTTAATAGTACATGAATTATTGCCCGTATAACCTATATACTGACCAGACTAGATAAATGGATATACTGGCACTAGGTACCTAGCACCTCGAGCCATCACACCATCGGTCACAAAGTGTCTCTCGGTGTGCAAATAGCGTGGCTAAAAAGTCATATAGTCAATCTGGTGATAAGCCAATAATAAATACACAATATGTATAGCCGTAGGCTATTAAAGTTACAGTGCGGTAAAATAAGCCGTAAAAACACAGTATGGCATGAAGCCATTTACAGAACAGCTATCAGAATCATATTGGCATGCCAACCTATCCAAACTAGTCAACTAGGCAAACTAGGGCATATTATAAATTAATTGTTTAATTATTCAATTTTTAGAGTTTACTAACTCTTATGTAATTCATAAGTCAATGCATGTGTTGACCTTTTTAGGTACTATGGATAAGTTGTTTCTAGCCTCATCGTATAACATATTGTAATTCAATATGCTGCCAATATAGTGCAATTTACCATTTTTACAAGTTGGCATTCATTGCCAAATTGCTTCAAGCATCATTGTATGTAAATGTCAAATTCTCAATTTTTGGTGTACTAGATTTATCTAGCTTAAAGTCCTATTTCCCTTGGTTTCTAGCTTCTGGTCAAAGAAGCAAAATTGTAGCTCTATGTCTTATCGCATGCGGGAAAAAATTTTAGGTCATTCTGAGTTGTATAGACCAAGATATGGTCAATTTAGTAAAGCTACGCATATTGCACCTTTAGTGCAAAACTTGGTCAATTTTAGGTCACTTTTAGTCCTGGCAGTTTTGATACCCAAACTTGTGCAAGCTATTTGACTTGGTTCTAGTCATTTTTGGGCTTTGGTGTCTTCATAAGAATTGTAGCTCTATGTCTAAGCTATCCATGGTAAAAATTTGAGGTCAATTGGACCTGTTTTAAGTTAGTTATGGTCATCCTAATTATTACTGTTCATATGATCAAAAATCTGGATTGCAAGGTTGCTATTCCGGATTTGGTCATTTTTAAGGTTAGTTTTTAGGCAGAATTTTAGCAACATTTCGACATGAAAGTTGGCCTATTTGGCATCTAGTTTCACCCCCCATTTGCCTCATACCAATTGGGTTTATAGTTTGGCACTTAAGACCTAATTTAGGTACTGCCATCAATACGCAACCTGCACAAAACACATACACTGCCAATTTGATATTCCTTCTCCCCCTCATTACTTCAATATTCAATCAATGACACTTCCATATATATATTGTACACAATTCCAGCAACAATTTTGGGCAAAACATTCAAGTGATCAATGCACACAATTCACCATTCAAGTTTAACATTCACTTCCACCAAAATTCAACATATCTCAATGTCAATATTGCACATACACTTCAACATACTCACACTTTAATATCACTTACACATGCTGCCCACAATTTAACACTATCATATTTCATTAATAAACTTCATATTCACACACAAATTCATGCTATTATGGGCTACCAAACATGGTAGCTCAAAGCATTAAAGTGCCATTTCACACCCTTAATTCAAGCACTATATGCACATTCTTAGATTTTAACTTACTACATCCTCCGTTTGAGTTAATCAACCATAATTTCCATCCATTAGAGGTAAGAAATACTCAAATACAACACATAATCATGGCTGCCGAAAATGGACCATTTCATTTCTCAAGATTTTCTTCATTTCTCTTCACCAAAATACTCACCTCAACCTAAACACAAGGTTTACTAAAGCAAGGAAGAGGTTTTTAACACTTACCAAGCTTATCAAAACTTCACGAAATCTTGTTTTTCTTGTTGCCAATATCTTCCCTAAGGTAAGTAGGCAAGCTTTAATGAAGGAATCAAGTGGAAAGGAGGCTTGGAATGGGGTTGCATGGAGTTCCTTCCATGGCCGGATATGGAGTTCTTTCAATGGTGATTCACTTTGGCTAGTTTTTCTTTCAATGTTGAAGATGGTGATTCTACCCACAAATGGCTTAGATAGGTGTCCAAAGGTTTGAGTTAGTGGAGCACTAACTTTAAGTTAAATGTTTAATTATTTCAAATTCCATTATTTACACATTTATCTTCCCTTTTTCACTATTTACATAATGTGTCACAATTTAATTTTTCATGATATTTTCTAAGTGCAATATCATTTATTTTTAATGGAAATTGAGGTCAAAAGGCAACTCTAGGTGTCAAATGACCAAAATACCCCACTTCGGGTTATATTCCTGATTTTTCGGTAACACCAATTTTTTTCTGTTTCTCAATTTTTTATTTTTTTTTGTACTAATTTATTTTTTTTTTTGATATTTATAGTGTCAATTACATTTCAATAAACCTTTATTTATATCTCAAAATTTAATTCTAAGGGTTCCTGGCAGTCCTGGGGTCGACAACGGCTTTCCCAGTGCGGTCACCCATCGCTGCAGTGCCGGCTTATTTAACTTAGCTTCATTTTCTCTCTTTTCACTTTTCTTTAATTTTTTTTGTATTTTCTTTTTATTTATTTCATCATTATATGTCTGTTCACTATCATCGAAGTGTAGTTCCAGACATCCTGACTTGCCTGGACTGATATTTGGCCACTGAAGTAACAGAACATACAGAACACATATAATGGGGATATTACAAAGATGCCACATTTTGGTTTACAAAAGTGTTGGCATTAGTTGCCAAACAATACTTAAAACCAATGGAGAATAATTTAGAAATTTCAATTTTGAGTGTTAGAGTTCACTGTTCTATTAGGCCATTCTACAGTGAGAATTTGGCCAAGTGTTCTCCATCAAAATTGTTCCTTATTGTGTCTAGTTATATTTATTTTTTTAATCACTCCATTTGGAGTTTTGTAACTTAAGTTATTGAAGGAGCGAAAGCATGAAAAATATAAGTTTATACCATTGAATTTTCACCTAGGGTCACATGCATCATGCCAGATTTATTTTTATCTATTTGATTTCAATGATAAACAACATATTAAAACATTTTTAATATGTTTTTGGATCTGTATTTTCCATTTAACATTTTAAAATTAATCAGATTAATTTTAGAACCCTAGATTAGATCAAGAACAAATACACTAACCTCTTGATGCACTGCAGTATATTTGTGCCTTTCAGATGCGTCTTCAGGACACCAGATGTTATCCCTCTAGCTTGTCCACACCAAGAACACCTATGGAAGCCCTTAAACAACTTCTAAAGCTTTTCTATTAATTAGAAAATCATGTTTTGCCTTTTAAGATATTAAAGATGTAAACAGGACGCTAGAAACAATTTCTAGTATTTTTAATTCAAGAGATTGTTTGCTAATCTCTTGGAATAGATGAGAGATGAAGAAGAAGAGAGGGAGAGGAGCCTTTGGGTGGTGGCACAAAGAGGAGCAGCTGCTGGTTGTGTTGTTTTCTTTTCATAACAACACTTATATAGCTAGGTCAACACATTAAACCCTTGCCACATGTCACCCTCTGATTGGTTCTAGGTTTAATAGACACAATCACATTATGCCAAGTGTCAAACCTATATTTAATCTTAATTTTAATCATCTTACATGATTAAAAGACATTTGGCAAGCTTACGTATAATGCCATATGTCACCATCTCATAGTGCCACATGTCACCCTGTGAAATGACTAAAATGCCCCTGTGTCTTAATTTTGAGTTCTCAACCCAAAAATAATTATTTCTCTTCTTCTAATCAATTTATATCAAATATAAATCAATTAATTAATCTTTATTAATTAATTTCTCATTAATTAAATTCATTTTTAAATACTTTAAATATAAATTTAACTTATATTGTACATCCAATAACCTAGATTTGGTTTCAAGTCATGCTATAGACTTTGCAATCTAATTGCAAACCAAACCTAATTAATTAATCAATTAAACTCTTTAATTAATTAATTAAATCACATTTAATTAGATGATTACTTGTGTATGTGTGTGACTTACTAGGCTTATCACTAATTGGCAATGAGATATGATATCAACTCTTAATATCATTAGAACTCTTTCTTAACATAAATGATTTCTCTAAATCATTTTATGTACCTCATAGACCATGGTTAACACCTAGCATAGCATATCATGGCCACCCAATCAGTAATAAGGTTTACCTTAGATGAACCTATAATTATATGTTATCATGCACTATAATCTCTCTGTTACAAAATCCCAACTCAAGCTGGAGTCATGGTTTATGTCAAACTCCATTTGCTATGAATATTATGTTCTCTTTTAATTCTAGTTCTTGATTAAAAAGATTTTTTCATCAGAAACTCTTTCTGAATAAATCTATCTATCCTCGCCAGGAACTTGAAACATCAAGAACAATTAAATGAATATAGGATTTTATCTCTATTTACTTAGAGGAACAGATTCCATTTTGATCAACACCTACCTCCATATATATCTAGTAGGAGCCAACACATGCCCATATACCCATACACAGTACAAGTATGAAAGCAGTATCAAACTCAAACCACCTACATACAAGATAACTATGTTATCTCAGGTTTAAAGATTATATGCACTGATATGATTTATGATAATGCATTGATAAGAGTAAACTCCATGTGCTTGACATAAGTGTCACTGGTTTGGCCTACTTATCATGTATAAGTGCCTATCATGTTTATTATATGGCATAAGACTCACAATTCCATCTTATCTATATCTCATATAAATAACTTGGGAACAAATATGAATACAATCTTTCTGGATAAATCATGTCCTTATTATGAAGCATCCTTGATTGTGAACCTATTTATGATACTTTGTACTATAAATACTATCACTCATATTCTTAACAACTTAAGAATAGAATTTCTAAGAAAATATCAATGGACCTTTTCTATTACACATAAATATATTATGTAAATGGAAAAGTGGAAATGCCTTTTATTAATAAAAACATGTACAAGATACATTCTAAATGATATGCTCTAAGGCATACTACTAACAATCTCCCACTAGCACTAGAGCCATTCATTACAATATCTTAGACCCATCTTCTCAAGATGTCAGTCTAGCTGAGTCTGTGACATAGGCTTAATGAATGGATCAGCTGGATTTTCAACTAGTGTTCTTTTCTGCATGGCTACATCACCTTGCCCAACTATTTCTCTAATAATGTGATAGCGCCCTTCTATGTGTTTGGATTTTTTATGAGACCTTGGTTCCTTAGCCTGTATGACTGCTCCATTATTGTCACAGTGTAGTGGAACTGCTGACTCAATGGAAGGAACTACTGTAAGTTTTGTGACGAACTTCTTTATCCAAACAGCTTCCTTTGCAGCAATATATTTAGCCTCGGTAGTGGAATCTGCAGTCGTGCTTTATTTGGAACTCTTCCAACTGACTGCTCCTCCATTACAAATGAACACATACCCAGAGGTAGACTTTCTATCATCGATATCTGATTAGAAATCAGAATCAGTATAACCATCCAATTGCAAGTCTCCACCTTCATAGATCAAGAATAACTCCTTAGTTCTTCTCATACTTAAGGATATTCTTGACAGCTATCCAGTGTTCCAAACCTGGATTGGATTGATACCTTCTAGTCAAACTAACAGCATATGCGATATCCGGCCTAATACACAACATTGCATGCATTAAACTTCTAATAGCCGAAGCATATGGAATCCAGGCCATTTTATCTCTTTCTTCAGGTGTCTTTGGAGACATCTCTTTAGAAAGCTGGATACCATGTCTCACTGGTAATAATCCTCTCTTGGAATCAAGCATGTTAAACCTCTTTAACACTTTTTCCAAGTGTAGACTTTGGGATAAACCAATTATTCTTTTCGATCTATCTCTATAGATGCGAATCCCAATAATATAGGTTGCCTCCCTTAAGTCTTTCATGGAGAATGTATTTGACAACCATACCTTTATAGTTGTCAACATGCCTGTGTCATTACCCATCAATAGTATATCATCCACATATAAGACAAGGAAAGTGCTAGTACTGTCACTAACCTTCTTATATACACATGGCTCATCCTCATTTTTGATAAAACCAAATGATTTAATGGCTTCATCAAAACGGATGTTTCAACTCCTCGAAGCTTGCTTCAACCCATAAATGGATCGCTTTAGCTTGCATACCTTGGAACCATCTTGGGATTCAAAACCCCTAGGTTGTTCCATGAAAATGTTTTCTTCAATGTATCCCTTGAGAAAAGCTGATTTAATATCCATTTGCCAAATCTCATAATCATAGTATGCAACTATTGCTAATAGAATCCTAATTGATTTAAGCATGGCAACAGGTGAGAAAGTCTCCTCATAGTCGATTCCTTGCCTTTGGCGAAACCCTTTCGCTACTAGCCTTGCCTTATAGGTCTTTACCTTTCCATCATAACTAATTTTCGTCTTGAAAACCCATTTGCTCCCTATAGGTACAATACCTTTAGGTGGGTCAACAAGATCCCAAACTTGATTCTTATACATGGAATCAATTTTGAATTTCACAGCATTAATCCATTTTGAAGAGTCTATATCTGATATAGCTTCTTCATAAGTAAGTGGATCATCTCTATGATCTACTTCTTCATGAGTAGATAACTCTTATTCTTCTTCATGAAAGAAACCATATCTCACTGGTGGGTGAGATACCATGGTTGTTATACGAGGAACAATTGCAGTTGTTTCATCAATGGGTGTAGGTTGACTAGATGGATCTATATCCATCTGATCTGTTGCTTGGTCAGAATTCTCCAATTCCAACTCTATTTGCCTTCATTTGCCACCTTCTTGAACAAACTGTTGTTCAAGAAATGTGGCATCTCTACTCACCACAACCTTTTGTGATGTAAGAAAATAAAAATAATATCCAAAACTATCTTTTGGATATCCAACAAATCGACCCTTTTCTGATCTGGTTTCTAATTTGTCAGTGTTCAACTTTTTGATATAAGCTGGACAACCCCAAATCTTAACATGCTTAAGACTTGGTTTTCTTCCATGCCATATCTCATAAGGTGTAGAAGAAACTGATTTTGATGGAATCCTATTCAGAATATACAAAGCTGATTCTAATGCAAATCCCCAAAAGGAGATTGGCATATCAGTATAGCTCATCATACTACGTACCATATCCAATAGGGTACGATTTCTCCTTTCAGATACACCATTCAGCTGTGGCGTTCCTAGAGGAGTCAGCTGGGAAGAATGCCATGCTCTCTCAAGTATTCATCAAATTCAGTACTCAAATATTCACCTCCACGATTTGATCGAAGAGCTTTAATACTCTTTCTTGTTTGATTTTCTACTTCAGATTTAATTTCTTTGAACTTTTCAAAGGATTCATTTTTGTATTTCATCAAATACAAATACGCAAACCTTGATTTATCATCAGTAAAGGTAATAAAGTTATAAAAATTGCCTCTAGCCATTTTCTTAAATGGACCACATACACTACTATGTATTAGCTCCAAAATATTTTCAGCCCTTAGCCCTTGTCCAACAAAGGGTGATCTAGTCATTTTGCCCTGAAGGCAAGATTCACAAGTTGGAGTAGGCTCAGAGCCCAATGAGGATAGAATTGAAGGAATAAAAGCGTGAAAAACAAAAGTTTATACCATTGAATTCAAAAATTTTCACCTTGGGTCACATACATCATGCAAGATTTATTTTTATCTATTTGATTTCAATGATAAATAACATATTAAAACTCTTTTAATATATTTTTGGATCTGTATTTGCCATTTAAGATTTTAAAATTAATCAGATTAATTTTAGAACCCTAGATTAAATCAAGAACAAACACACTAACCTCTTGATGCACTGTAGTGTATTTGCACCTTTGAGATTCGTCTTCAGGACACCAAATGTTGTCCCTCTAGCTTGTCCACACCAAGAACACCTACGGTAGCCCTTGAACAGCTACTAAAGTTTTTTCTATTATTTAGAAAAGCAAGTTCTGCCTTTTCAGAGATTAAGGATGTAAACAGGACACTAGAAACAATTTATGGTGTTCTTAATTCAAGAGATTGTTTGCTAATTTCTTAGAATAGATGAGAGATGAATAAGAAGAGAGGGACAGCCACAAGGTGGTGACACAAATGAGAACAGCAGCTAGTTTTTTTATTTTCTTTTTATAACAACACTTATATAGCTAGGTCAACACATTTAACCCTTGCCACATGTCACTCTCTAATTGATTCTAGGTTTAATTGACCCAATCACATTGTGCCAAGTGTCAAACCTATATTTAATCTTAATTTCAATCATCTTACATGATAAAAAGACATTTGGCAAGCTTATGTGTAATGCCATGTGTCACCATCTCATGATGCCACATGTCACCCTGTGAAATGACTAAAATACCCCTGTGTCTTAATTTTGAGTTTTTAACCCAAACTAATTATTTCTCTTCTTCTAATCAATTTATATCAAATATAAATTAATTAATTAATCTCTATTAATTAATTTCTCATTAATTAAATTCATATTTAAATACTTTAAATATAAATTTAACTTATACTATACATCCAATAATCTATATTTGGTTTCAAGTCATACTAGGGACTTTGTAATCTAATTGCAAACCAAACCTATTTAATTAATCAATTAAACTCTTTAATTAATTAATTAAATCATATTTAATTAGGTGATAACTTGTGTATGTGTGTGACTTACTAGGCTCATCACTAATTGGCAATGAAACATGATATCAACTCTTAATATCATCAGAACTCTTTCTTACCATAAATGATTTCTCTAAATCATTTTGTGCACCTCATAGACCATGGTTAAGACCTAGCATATTATGCTATGGCCAACCAATTAGTAATAAGGTTTACTTTAAATGAACCTTTTTGGATAAGTCATGTCCTTATTATGAAGTATCCCCGATTGTGAACCTATTTATGATACTTTGTACTAGAAATACTATCACTCTTATTCTTAACAACTTAAAAATATAATTTCTAACAAAATATCAATGGACCTTTTCTATTACACATAAATAATTTATGTAAACGAAAAAGTGGAAATGTCTTTTATTAATAAAAACATGTATAAGATACATACTAAATGATATGCTCTATGACATACTACTAATAATCTCCCACTAGCACTAGAGCCATTCATTACAATATCTTAGACCCATCTTCTCAAGATGTTGGTCTAGCTGAGTCTGTGACATAGGCTTAGTGAATGGATCAGCTGGATTTTCAGCTGATGCTATTTTCTGCAAGGCTACATCGCCTCGTCCAATTATTTTTCTCATAATGTGGTAGCGCCTTTCTATGTGTTCGGATTTTTGGTGAGACCTTGGTTCCTTAGCCTGTATGACTGCTTCATTATTGTCACAGTGTAGTGGAACTGCTGACTCAATGGAAGGAACTACTGCAAGTTCTGTTACGAACTTACTTTGCAGCATCTGATGCAGCAATATACTCAGCATCGGTTGTGGAATCTACAGTCGTGCTCTGTTTGGAACTCTTCCAACTGACTGCACCTCCATTACAAATGAATACATATCCAAAGGTAGACTTTCTATCATCGATATCTGATTGGAAACCAGAATCAGTATAACCATCCAATTGCAAGTCTCCCCCTCTGTATATCAAGAATAAATCCTTAGTTCTTCTCAAGTACTTAAGGATATTCTTGACAGCTATCCAGTGTTCCAAACATAGATTGGATTGATACCTGCTAGTTAAACTAATAGCATATGCGATATCCGGCCTAGTACACAACATTGCATACATTAAACTTCCAATAGCCGAAGTATATGGAATCTTGGCCATCTTATCTCTTTCTTCAGGTGTCTTTGGAGACATCTCTTTAGAATGATGGATACCATGTCTCATGGTAATAATCCTCTCTTGGAATCAAGCATGTTAAACCTCTTTAACACCTTTTCCAAGTATAGTCTTTGGGATAAACCAATTATTCTTTTTGCTCTATCTCTATAGATGCAAATCCTAAGAATATAGGTTGCCTCCCCTAAGTCTTTCATGGAGAATGTATTTGACAACCATACCTTCACAGTTATCAACATACCTGTGTCATTACCCATCAATAGTATGTCATCCACATGTAAGACAAGGAAAGTGATAGCACTGTCACTAACCTTCTTATATACACATGGCTCATCCTCATTTTTTGATAAAACCAAAGGATTTAATGGCTTCATCAAAATGGATGTTCCAACTCCTCGAAGCTTGCTTCAACCCATAAATGGATCGCTTTAGCTTGCATACCTTGGAACCATCTTGGAATTCAAAACCCCTAGGTTGTTCCATGAAAATGTTTTCTTCAATATATCCATTGAGAAAAGCTATTTTGACATCCATCTGCCAAATCTCATAATCATAGTATGCAGCTATTGCTAATAGAATCCTAATTGATTTAAGCATGGCAATAGGCGAGAAAGTCTTCTCATAGTTGATTCCTTGCCTTTGGCATAACCCTTTCACTACTAGCCTTGCCTTATAGGTCTCTACCTTTCCATCAGAACCAATTTTATTCTTGATAACCCATTTGTTCCCTATAGGTATAATACCTTCAGGTGGGTCAACAAGATCCCAAACTTGATTCTTATACATGGAATCAATCTCGGATTTCATAGCATCAATCCATTTAAAAGAGTCTATATCTGATATAGCTTCTTCATAGGTAAGTGGATCATCTCCATAATCTACTTCTTCATGAGTAGACAACTATTGTCCTTCTTTATGAAGGAACCCATATCTCACTGGTGGGTGAGATACCCTAGTTGTTCTACGAGGAACAATTATAAATGTTTCATCAATGGGTGTAGGTTGAGTAGATGGATCTATATCCATCTAATCTGTTTGTTGGTCAGAATTCTCTAATTCCAACTCTATTTGCCTTCCTTTGCCTCCTTCTTGAATAAACCGTTGTTCAAGAAATGTGGCATCTCTATTCACTACAACCTTTTGTGATGTAGGCAAATAAAAATAATATCCAAAACTATATTTTGGATATCCAACAAATCGACCCTTTTCTGATCTGGTTTCTAATTTATCGGTGTTCAGCTTTTTGATATAAGCTGGACAACCCCAAATCTTAACATGCTTAAGACTTGGTTTTCTTCCATGCCATATCTCATAAGGTGTGGAAGAAATTGATTTTGATGGAATCCTATTCAGATTATACAAAGCTGATTCTAATGCAAAAGGAGATTGGCATATCTGTATAGATCATCATACTACATACCATATCTAATAGGGTACGATTTCTCCTTTCAGATACACCATTCAGCTGTGGTGTTCCTGCGGGAGTCAGCGGGGAAACAATGTCATGCTCTCTCAAGTATTCATCAAATTTAGTACTCAAATATTCACCTCCACAATCTGATCGAAGAGTTTTAATACTCTTTCCTATTTGATTTTCTACTTCAGATTTAAATTCTTTGAACTTTTCAAAGGATTCATGTTTGGATTTCATCAAATACTAATACCCAAACCTTGATTTATCATCAGTAAAGGTAATAAAGTAATGAAAACCACCTCTAGCCATTTCCTTAAATGGACCACATACACCACTATGTATTAGCTCTAAAGGGTGATCTAGCCATTTTGCCCTGAAGGTAAGATTCACTAGTTGGAGTAGGCTCAGAGCCTAATGAGGATAGAATCCTCATCTTCTCCAATTTTGCAATCCTATCTTCTGCAACATGACATAAACTTAAGTGCCAAATATATTTTGAACTTGGGCTAGTTTTCACCATGGCATTGCATTCTTTTAGATTTCTATACTCTAGGCAGTTCCTTTTCCAGTGCCCATCCTTCTGGCAATGGAAACACTTTCCTTTGCCTCCATCAGCTTTATTCTTCCCTTTCTGTTTAGCTATTTTCTCAGAAGGACCAGGAATCTGAGGTTTCTTTTTCTTGTTGCCCTTCTTCTTGTTGAACTTTCAAGTAGAAGAAGATGCAATCAAAGCTACCTCTTTTCCTTTATTGCCCCACATATTCTTTTGGGCAATAACCAGCATGTTGAGTAAACCAGCTAAGGTGCATTCTTGTTTAGTCATATGGAAATTTGTCACAAAATTCCCAAAAGACTCAGGAAGGGACTGAAGTATCAAATCCATCTGTAGTTGGAAATCCGTGTTGAAGTCAAGATGTTCCAACTGCTCAATCAGCCGAATCATCTTGTGGACATGATCCCCAACATTCTGTCCCCATACATCCTCATGCGGAACAACTGCCTAGATATCTCATACCTAGCATTCATACTGTGCTCACCATACAACTCTTGTAGGTGAAGGAGGATCTCACTCACACTCTGCATGTTCTCATGCTGCTTTTGTAACTCATTACTCATGGAAACAAGCATGTAAAACTTAGCTCTCATATCATGCTCCTTCCACTTATCCAAAGTTTCATATTCCTCTGGAGTGGCCTCTGGAGGCAAGGGACCAGGAATATTTGAATCTAGAACATATCCTATATTTTCAAGGTTCAGGACAAGTTTCAAATTTCTTAGCCAATCAGAGAGATTAGGTCCTGTCAACCTATTGCGATCAAGTATGCTTGTAAGGATATTGGATGGTGGTGGTTGTTCTGTGCTCATTGTTATCAGAAAATTAACTGCAGAAAATAATCAGATTAATTAGTAAATGTGTCAAGTAATTAACCAAAATGATTATGGTCTTTTAATCAAATTGGTCCTCCCACTAACTTAGCAAATCCTACACTTCCAAAGTAGAAAACAGAAATCCTAGTTGGATGGATTTCTAGTGGGTGATTGAATTCTTATAATTCTATTGATCATCCTCAGGTACATCCATTATTGGAATTACAATAAAATATAAGTGTGCAACTCCTTGCCCATCACATCTCATGTGAGATTTAATCCTTTACCTAGCCTCTAATGCTCAAAATCTCAGGTACATCCATTATTGACTTATCTTGCATTAGTTAAGTTGATCCCATTGAGCCAGTAATTATGCAAATAATTTTAATGTCCTCAGGTACATCCAATATTGGCCACGAAACCATTTACATATTTACAACATCTCATGCTTAACAATTATTCTTAAGAAAATCTCTTAAATTAATTGCATCTTATGCAACTATTTAAAATTTCTTAAAATAATTGTCCCAATGGAGGGCCTATGTTATAATTACTTTAATTATAGCATTTCTAACTTAATCATTTGTTTAGAATATTTTATGGTCATCCTAATTACTATTAAGGTCTCACTTTGCACATTATCCATTTAGCATGCATATATCATATAATTGCATACATTCCCATACATCTCATTCATTCATGGATAAGCAGTAAATACGGTATGACCATGGACTTTCTAAGGGATTCAATTCTGAGCCACCAAGAATTGAATCAGGGCATTACTAGGTGCATTTCATTTATTCATTTTACAAGAGTTACTGAAGGAGTATATAATCAACACTTGATCTCGAATTCCTTCCACTGGTCCCACCAATGCTCTTGACCTCCTTGAACTTCTTGCAATCCTATATTACATAGTAATCCTTGGCATACCAAGGCAAATTTACAAGAACTTAAATAAATAAAATTACAACCCAAAAATTATTACAAACTTAATAATACATGCCCAAAATAAATTAAAATAAATTAATTAATTTACAATCCCAAAGAAACATAAAAGAAATAAATCCAATCACATTGGTCTTTTATAGTCCATGATCATCCATCATGCATATCACTATTTAACAATTAAATAAAATATACATATTTAAATTAAATTGAATATCTCATATTCAACTTAAAAATCCAGATTTGAATATGATTCAAATAAATTTAAAAATTCAGATTTGAATCTCATTCAAACAAATTTAAAAATTCAGATTTGAATCACATTCAAATAACCTTAAAAATTCAAATTTGAATCACATTCAAACAATTTTTAAAAAAATCAGACTTCAATCACATTTAAATAATTTTTAAAAATTCAGATCTGAATATTATTCAAACAACTTTAAAAAATCAGATTTAAATATGATTCAAACAACTTTAAAAATTCATATTTGAATCACATTCAAAAAACTTTTAAAATTCAGATTTAAATCACATTCAAACAATTTTTAAAATTTTGATTTGAATCAAAATTTAATTATGTGATTGAAATTCTAATTAAACAATTTAATTAAACATAGGATGAGCTTTTAGATCATACAACAATTGCAAATTAAAAAGCCAAACCTTGAGCCACCCATGGAAGCCAAAATTGACGCACCAAAGATGGTGTTCTTCAATCATGCCACCACATATCCATTGCAACTAGCAATGGATAAATCATCTCATGATCAAAACACACAATTAAATCATATAATAAAAAATCTAAATGTCAAATATAGTGTCTCTGATACCAATTGAAGGAACAGAAGCGTGAAAAACACAAGTTTATACCATTGAATTCAAAATTTTTCATCTAGGGTCACATGCATCATGCAAGATTTATTTTTATTTATTTGATTTTAATGATAAACAACATATTAAAACTCTTTTAATATGTTTTTTGATTTGTATTTGCCCTTTAAGATTTTAAAATTAATCAGATTAATTTTAGAACCCTAGATTAAATCAAGAACAAACACACTAACCTCTTGATGCACTGTAGTGTATTTGCGCCTTTGAGATTGTAACGCCTCTATTTGTATAGCCTGGTATATTTCACTATTCCGGTGACCGGTGTCGGTCTGAACAATTAAGGAGATTAGAGCTACACTTAAGACAACTAGAGAAGCCATAAACACAAATAATTAGTAATTGTCAATTAGTTAAGTATAAATAAGAAAAACAGAACATAAGAAGTTAAACGAGCCGAGAGTCACAGCGATGGGTGACTTTCTTGGGAACGACGGCGAAGTCATTTTAAACTCAAATTTCGAATCGTAAAATGTGACGTTGCGGTCCTTAGGACTATTATAAACACAGTGGAAAAGAGAAAATCACGAAAAAGAACTATTAAGCTAGTCAAATAATTAGGTAAGGGAGCTAGAAGAAATATTGAATTATTTGCAAACCAGGTTGAACCAGCAAGGGGCAATTTGGTCAATTGACCTCGAGAGCTGACTCCTGACCTAATTGTCAAATAAAATCGAAGAAAAGAAAATTTCAGAATCGAGAATTAAATTAAAGAACTAATAGAAAAATAAATATAACAAAAAAAAGAGAAAATGAAAAAGTTAAAAAGGTAATGACATCATGCATGACATCATGCATGATGCCATAAAAATAATAGTTAATATATTTAATTAATTAGATTTTTGAGTTTTCCATAACCATAAAAAAAAAAAAAAGAAAAAAAAAATAAAACAAAAGTCTATCTTCTTCAAGTTAGCCGTCCACCTCTCTCCTCCCTCTCTCCCTCACTAGTCCTCCATGAAAGCTCATTTTTGAGCTTGAAGGAACCATAAATTCAACCATAGAAGTGTAATCCTCTTAGTTAAATCTTGTTAACCTCACTTGAGAAGAAGATTGATCAAGAAAAAAAAGAAGAAAAGAAGAAGAAAATTGAAGATTGAACATCAAAGTGAGGTTAGTTCTTTTAATTAAAATTTTAGTTAATATATGTGTTCTTAGTTTAAGTGAACTTAGAAATTATGAAAAATGGAAAAGAAAATAATTTTTGGAGGATTATATGTGAATTTCGGCCTGCCTATGTAGGGGTATGTTTTACATGAGTTTGATTGAGTTAAACATGTTAGGATGCTTGAATGAGTTGAAAGATTGTGTTTATATGCTTTGAAAGTAGCTAAATGCATGAGTTTGTGAATTAGGGTTTTTGAACATTTGAGTTTAGAGACCAAAAATGTAAGGAGTGGTAAATGATGTCTTTGACCTAATATGAAGTGAAAAATGGTCATTTGTGACCAAATGAGTTGTGTTGGAATGGTTGGAGTTAAGACCAAATTCAGAGGGAGTGTGGTCATACTGCTGGCAGCATGACCAAGGTCCATTTGAGGGACCAAAAATGAAATTTTACAAGTCCAATTGGTATGGGACCAATTGGGAATGAAAATAGACACTAAATGACACAATTTTCATTTAGGAAGCATGCCCAAAAAGTGACCAAAACCTAGTGAACAAATTGACCAAAGTTAGGAAATTGCAGGCTGCCCTGTACAAACTGACCAAATGAATAGTGTTTCTTCATTTGGTCATAACTTGAACTATACAGGTCTAAATGACCAGAAATTTTTTCAGTGGTTAGATGAGATATAGACCGAAAACTTTTATGAAGAACACAAACCCAAATTCTGCAAGAAACCAAGTCATTTGGCCACCCCAAATTGGTGACCCAAAACTGCCAGTACCAAAAATTATCCAGAATTCTGGGTTGTGACCAATCCGGCAGCCATGGTTCAAATGGCCATAACTTGAGCTACAAAACTCCAATAGGAGTGATTTAAAAAGGAGAATAAACTTAAGACATTAAGGAACATTTCTATGAATAAAGTTTTGCCAAATTCCAACAGTAGATTGACCAATGGAACAGTGCAACCTAAGGCACCAAAACTGAAATTTTGCAATTTTGCCTAAAGGACTTAAGTTTTGAGAAAATGACCAAAACCAACAAATTTAATGACCAAAATGTGGTATGTGGGTGAAGTTAGAATTCCCATACCTAGTAAGCCTTAGAAAGTCAACAATTTGACTTAAATAGTATAGTGAATAGTAACCCCAAAACACAAATTTCAAAGAACGTCGAGTTTAGCAGATATAAGCTAGATAAAAGTGAAATTGAATTTATTTTTGGATTTATGCTAAGTTATGGTACTGAAACACTGTGAAACTATGTGTTTCAGCTGAAAAAGACTTGGAAGCTCTGAGAGACTGAGTTAAGGCCTAGAGGCGACTCATGTCAGGTCTATGCACAATAATTCTTGTTTAAATATTTCATTCTCGAAAATTTGGCTTCTATGATTGATTATGTATTGTGTTGCCATTTTATGATCGCAAATATGACTTTGGAAATTGATCAGATTTCTCACAAATTATTTGATTAAATTTTTTTGAATTGATTTTGTGTTCACACTCAGCATGATAGTCCCTTATTATTCCTCTTCCATTTATGGGGTGAGATCGATTAATTTTCCTCCCTCTCTGGTTTACCAGTTGAGGTTGTAGATTGGATGAGTACTCATTGGCTAGCTAGCCACATCCATCATTGATTTCGATTAATGGGGTTATAGATTGCTTTGTCGTGGTGTACAACATGGCATTGGTCGGAAATTTTGTGTCATGGCTTAAGTTGTGTATGACTTCGCAACACTATGTTTATTAAATTATTTGACTAAATTCTGTTATTCTGAGTTTTGATAAATTGTGAAATGTGATTGAGAAATATTTAAATTGTGCATTGTATTTAAAATTTTTATTGTGCACCACTGAGTATTTTTATACTCAGTGATTGCTTATTTTGCTGTCGTAGATAAGAGCAAGGAGAAGGCAGCAGAGTGAGCTGCTACTGATATTGAGGACTACACTGATATTTTTGTACGGGTATTGTTTTATACCCTTGTAGTTATTTTGATGTAAATATTGCAATGTTTTATGTATCGATGTAAAGTTGAGCAGTTGTATAATAAATTGTAATAATATTATTTTTGGAACTTCTTTTTGTAAATTAAGATTTGTACTTGTGAATTTCATACTTTATGCATTGTGAATGAAGTAATGAAATATTTTGAGATGATAAACTTTGATTGGATTGTGAAATTATTTTGAAGTGGATTGAATTGAGTTGACTTGAGATTATTTGGAGGTTGGGAGTTGTGGAAAATTATTGGAAGTATTTTTCTCAGGTATTTGAAGAACTGCTTTCTCCAAATACAAACAGAACTCTGTCAAAATTTTTATAAAATTTGCGGAAAAATAAAAATGGACAAAAATTTTTACTAGTATTTAAACTTTGAATAAATAATTTTAATTCCTACCAAAATGCTCACCACATCCAAAATGTAAGAAAATTGTTTTAAAATCCCTTGTAGGGTACTTAATGAGTTATCGGTAGGTGAAGTCCGGTAGTTCATTAGGTAGTCTACGAGAACATGTTATGCCTTACAGAGGGGTAAGGTGTGACATGTTTTAGTGGTATCAGAGCATGGTTTTATAATAAATTTTGACTATGCATGTGAATATTTCTTTGATAAGTACAACTGCTCAAGTGTCTTTAATTGATACATATGACATATTTACATTATGAATATGCACTAACGGAGGTCAACCTCCTTGTGTTTGATCTCAGGAAGTAGAAATTTTGGGAAAACGAAATGGAAGAAGGAGATCATTCCGTGGAACAATCTGTTGAGGCTGAGGTTCAAGGGGAAGCCCCAGCACTCCAAAACGTGAGTGGGTCAGCCACTCCAGCTCCTACTCCAGCACCGCAGTTTCCTGCTCAGTTTGCACAGTAGATGGCTACGTTTTTCCAGCAAATGGCGGGAAATGTGCCACCCCAAGCTCAGATACAAGCACCTGTAGCACACTCACAGCCCTCAGCTCGGTAATATGAAAAAGTGATGAAATTTGGGGCCACCGAGTTTAAAGGCACTATGGATCCACCAGTGGCAGAACAATGGTTGGAAAGAATGGAACGGGTTTTCAGAAAGCTGCAGTGTACTGAAGAATTAAAATTTGAATATTCAGTATCTCTTCTCCAAGGGGATGCATATGAATGGTGGAAGACCATCCTCCATAGCCTAGTCGAGCCACCTGTGTTAACCTAGTAAGACTTTTTGAGGGAGTTTCGACAGAAGTGTGTCCCGATACATATGTGGATATGAAGTTACAAGAATTCCTGAGTCTGAAACAAGGGGACAGAACCATAGCAGAATATGAGAGAGACTTCTCTCGACTGAGCCGCTACGCTGGAAGCTTAGTCTCCACCCCCAGAGATAGATGTAAGAGGTTTAAGGCTGGGTTAAGGCCAAATCTGAGAATGCAAGTTGTGGGATTCAGACATTAGAATTTCTCTGAGTTGATCTCACAGGCCCTGGAATTGGAAAGAGTAGAATCAGAGGGGGCAGTGGAGAAGGGTACATAAGAGAAAGAGAAAACTGAAAAGACTACTAGACAAGCACTTGAGAGTGGTTATGAGAAGAGGAAACAATTTGGGGAATCCAGCTCCCATAAATCTGGCAGAGGCAGATTCTCTGGCCAAAGACCACCCCGGTCTGGTCAACAGACTCAGCAAGCACCCCGAGGAGCTCTATCGATACGGCAGTGTGAAATTTGTGGTAGAACACACGGTGGGGTGTGTTTCAAGGCCACCGGTGCATGTTTTAACTGTAGAGGGAACGAACATTTCGCTAAGGATTGTACTAGTCCGCGCTGGTCTGGACCTTCTACTACATCTGAAGGATCAGCCCAAGTCTCTGCACCTAGAGGATCACAGCTAGCTGGTAGAGGTAGAGGCAGAGGTAGGGGTCATGGTAACACTCCTGGGAGTCAAAGCACTGTTAACCAGCCAGTATCCAGTGGCGCACCAGTCAGAGTGTATACTATGCGTTAGAGGGAGGAGGCTGAAACATCAGACATAGTAGCTGGTATTTTCTCCATCCTTGACCAAGATATACATGTGTTATTTGATCCTGGCTCCACACATTCGTATGTTAGTGCTAGTGTGATGTGTTCTACTGCTATCCAGTGTGTACCAATGGACTATGATGTGCTAGTAACTAGTCAATTAGGCCAAGAGGTCAGGGTAAATAAATTATATAGGGATTGTCCTTTGGTGATCCAAGGACATGCTTTTTTTGTTTGATTTGATTGAAATGCCCTTCAGAGATTATGACATTATCTTGGGCATGGATTGGTTAGCCAGGCATTATGCGATGATTGACTGTAGACTGAAGACAGTCACTTTTGGTCTTCCTCAGTATGGTGATATAGTAATACATGGGGAGAGGCAGTTATTGCCTTCAAACATCATTTCAGCTGCACTAGCTAGAAAAATGATTAGGAAAGGGTGTGAGGCGTACTTGGCACATGTGATAGACACCCAAGTTGATAGTCCAGCATTGAGGGACATCCCTACGGTATGTGATTTTCCGAATGTATTTCCTGATGAATTGCCAGGATTACCTCCAGAAAGAGAAGTGTAGTTTGAAATTGATGTTATGCCTGGTGTGGACCCAATCTCCATAACACCATACAGAATGGCACTAGCAGAACTAAAAGAATTGAAAGTACAGTTGCAAGAGTTGCTTGACAAGGGCTTCATCCACCCTAGTGTGTCACCTTGGGGAGCGCCAGCATTGTTTGTAAAGAAGAAGGATGGCACTCTCCGGTTATGCATTAACTATCAACAGTTGAATAAGGTGACAATAAAGAACAGATACCCATTGCCCCGCATTGATGACTTATTTGATCAGTTGAGGGGTGCAGATGTGTTCTCCAAAATTAACCTGAGATCAGGTTATTATCAGCTGAAAGTATAAGAGCAGAGTATTTCTAAAACTACCTTTAGAACCCGCTATGGCCATTATGAGTTCTTGGTTATGCCATTCGGGTTAACTAATACTCCGGCTGCTTTTATAGATCCGATGAACACTATCTTCAGACCATACCTCTACCAGTTTGTTGTGGTATTCATAGATGATATATTGGTCGATTCGAGGAATGCAGAAGAGCATGATAGACATCTGCGGATTGTACTACAGACTTTGAGGGAGAAACAGCTATATGCCAAATTGTCGAAATGTGAATTTTGGCTAAAGGAGATATCCTTTTTGGGGCACATAGTATCAGCAGAGGGTATTAAGGTAGATCCTAGCACATAGTATCAGCTAGGGACTTTGCAATTTAATTGCAAACCAAACCTATTTAATTAATCAATTAAGCTCTTTAATTAATTAATTAAATCATATTTAATTAAGTGATAAGTTGTGTATGTGTGTGACTTACTAGGCTCATCACTAATAGGCAATGAGACATGATATCAACTCTTAATATCATCAGAACTCTTTCTTACCATAAATGATTTCTCTAAATCATTTTATACACCTCATAGACCATGATTAACACCTAGCATAGCATGCCATGGCCACCCAATTTTTTCCAGTTTTGCTAACCTATCTTCTACAGCATGACATAACCTTAAGTGGCAAATATGTTTTGAACTTGAGTTGGTTTTCACCATGGCATTGCATTCATTTAGATTACTTGCATTCATTTTGTGTTTTTCATTATTATCCAAATAATAAAGACCATCATTCATATAACCCGAACCAATATATTTATTACCAAAATAAATATTACAAACATCATCTGTGAACTGAAATTCATAGCCATTTCTAGTCAAACTAGATATAGAAATGATGTTCTTAAAAGCATCAAGTACATATAAAATATTATCCAAACACAAAATATGTCCAGACATGTAAAAAGATTTAGATCATGTGGCTAAAGCTTCAACAGTTGAGCCATTGCCAATCCAGAGTTTAACATCTCGAGAATGCAAGCTACTACTATTTGCTAGTTCCTGCATATCATTAGAAATGTGAGAACTGGAACCAGTATCTAAAACCCAAGTTGTAGATGAACTATGAGTATTATCAGAATCTAAATAACAAGATATGGACATACCTTTCGAAGGTTTATCCTTCTTGTCCATTAGAGAAGCAAGATACTCTGGGCAGTTCCTTTTCTAGTGCCCATCCTTCTGGTAGTGGAAACACTTTCTTTGCCTCAATCAGCTTTAGTCTTCCCTTTCTGTTTAGCTATTTTCTTGGGAGGACCAGGAATATGAGATTTCTTTTTCTTATTGCCCTTCTTCTTGTTGGACTTTCTAGTAGAAGAAGACGCAATCAAAGCAACCTCTTTTGCTTTATTGCCTAGCATATTCTTTTGGATAATAACCAGCATGTTGAGTAAACCAGCTAAGGTGCATTCCTATTTAGTCATATGGAAATTTGTCACAAAATTCCCAAAAGACTCAGGAAGGGACTGAAGGATTAAATCCGTCTGTAGTTGGAAATCCATGTTGAAGTCAAGATGTTCCAGCTGCTCAATTAGCCAAATCATCTTGTGGACATGATCCCCAACATTCTGTTCCTCAGACATCCTCATACGGAGCAGCTGCCTAGATATCTCATACCTAGCATTCCTACTGTGCTCACCATACAACTCTTGTAGGTGAAGGAGGATCTCACTCGCACTCTGCATGTTCTCATGCTGCTTCTGTAACTCATTACTCATAGAAGCAAGCATGTAACACTTAGCTCTCATATCATGCTCCTTCAACTTGTCCAAAGTTTCATGTTCCTCTTGAGTGGCCTCTGGAGTTAAGGAACCAAGACCATTTGAATCTAGAACATATCCTATATGTTCAAGGTTCAAAACAAGTTTTAAATTTCTTAGCCAATTAGACAGATTAGGTCCTGTAAACCTATTGCGATCAAGTATGCTTGTAAGGATATTGGAAGGTGGTGGTTGTTCTGTGCTCATTATTATCAAAAAATTAACTGCAGAAAATAACCACATTAACTAGTAAATGTACCATGTAATTAACTAAAATGATTATGGTATTTCAATCAAATTGGTGCTCCCACTAACTTACCGAATCCTACACTTCCAAATTAGAAAACGAAAATCCTAGTTAGGTGAATTTCTAATGGGTGATTGAATTTTAATAATTTTATTGATCATCCTCAGGTACATCCATTATTGGAATTATAATAAACTATAAGTGAGCAACTCCTTGCCCATCACATCTCATGTGAGGTTCAATCCTTTACCTAGCCCCTAATGTAACACCCCCGTTTGCATAGCCTGGTAGATTTCACTGTTCCGGTGACCGGTGTCGGTCCGGACAATTAAGGGGATTAGAACCATACTTAAGACAACTAGAGAAGCCATAAACACAAATAATTAGTAATGTTCAATTAGTTAAGTATAAATAACAAAAACAGAACATAAGAAGTTAAACGAGCCGAGAGTCACAGCGATGGGTGACCTCCTCGGGAACGACTGCGAAGTCATTTTAAACTCAAATTTCGAACCATAAAATGTGACGCTGCGGTCCTTAGGACCATTATGAACACAGTGGAAAAGAGAAAATCATGAAAAGGAACTGTTAAGCCAGTCAAATAATTAGGTCAGGGAGCCGGAAGAAATATTGGATTATTTGCAAACCGGGAAGAATCGGCGAGGAGCAATTGGGTCAATTGACCCCGAGACCTGACTCCTGACCTAACTGTCAAATAAAATCAGAGAAAAGAAAATTTCCAAATCGAGAATTAAATTAAAGAACTAATAGAAAAAAAAAGAGAGGAAAATCAAAAAGTAAAAAGGTGATGACATCATGCATGACCTCATGCATGATGCCATAACTAAATGAATTAATTTGATTAATTAAATTAGATTTTTATGGTCTTCCATAGCATAATAAATAAAAGAAAACAAAATAAAAAAAAATTAAAGTTGTCTTCTTTCTTTCCCTTTGTTGCCGCCCCACCTTGTCCCTCTCATCTCCATGAAAATCCACCATTAAAGCTTACACTCAAGCTTTAATTCTTCCACTCAATCTTCATAAATCCGCAAAAAACTTCACTAAAGCTTGTTATTACAACTTGAGAAGAAGATTACAAGAAGAAAGAAGAGTTAAAGATAGGGTTTGAAGGATTTAAGAAAGGTTAGTGTGCTAAGTTACTATTTTACTTCTTTAAATGCATAATTAGTTGTGAAAGTAAGCTTAGAACTTGATTAAATGAAACAAATATGGGGGAAGGACCATTGCTGAAATTTCAGCCTAGTTGAAGGGAGTATGAATTGCATGAATTTAATGAGTTTGAATGAGTTTATGGACCTCCATTAGTTGATTGATTATGTTGAGAGCTTTGAATTTAGTTAATTGCAATAATTAAATGAGTTAGGGTTTGTGAACCAAAATTTGGAGAAATGAGTAAATGGCATGTTTGACCTGTTGTGAGGTGAAAAATGGTCAATAATGACCAAAGGAGATGTGTTTGAATTGTTGGAAGTGAAGCCAAATTCGGAGGTTGAATGCAGCATGACCAAACCAACTTTGAAGGATCAAAACGGAAATTTTACAAGTCCAATTGATATGGCACCAATTGGGGATGAAAATAGTCATAAAATGACACAATTTTCATCAAGGAACCATGCCCAAAAACTGACCAAAACCTAGTGAACCAATTGACCAAAGTTGGTTGAGAGCAGTCTGCCACTGTACAAACTGACCAAATGAACAGTGTTTATTCATTTGGTCATAACTCGAGCTAGGCAGGTCAAATTGACCTGAAATATTACCAGTGGTTAGATCACATATAGACCTAAAACTTTTATGAAGAACACAAGTCCAAATTCTGCCAGCAACCAAGCCATTTGGCCACCCCAAGTTGGTGACTCAAATCTGCCAGCACCAAAATTTGCCTAGAAAATCTGGGTTATTTTCCATCCGGCAGCCCTGATTCAAAGGGCCATAACTTGAGCTACAAAACACCAATTGGAGTGATCCAAAAATGAGAATAAACTTAAGACAATAAGGAACATTTTCTATCAAGGAAGGTTTGCCAAATTCCCACACTAGATTAACCAATGGAACAGTACAACTTGGATAATTTGAGATGATAAGTCTTGAATTGTATTGTGAAATCATTTTGAAGTGTGTTGAACTGAGTTGATTGAGTTATTGTAGGTTGGGAGTTGTGAAATATTTTTGGAAGTGCTTTTTTTTAGGTATTTGAAGAACTGTTTTCTCCAATTTCAAACGGAACTCTGTCAAAATTTTTATAAAATTTGCGGTAAAATTAAAGTGGAAAAAATTTTTACTAGTATTTAAACTTTGAATAAATGATTTTTAATTCTCACTAAAATGCTCACCACTTCCAAAATGTAAGAAAATCGTTTTAAAATCCCTTGTAGGGTACTTAATAAGTTATCGGTAGGTGAAGTTCGGTAGTTCATTAAGTACTCTACGGGATCATGTTATGCCTTATGGAGGGGTAAGGTGTAACATGTTTTAGTGGTACTAGAGCATGGTTTTTCAATAAATTTTAACTATGTGTATGAACATTTTATTGATAAGTACAACTGCTCAAGTGTCTTTAATTGATACATATAACATATTTACATCATGAAAATGCATTAACAGAGGTCAACCTCCTTGTGTTTGATCTCAGGAAGTAGAAAATTTGAGAAAACGGAATGGAAGGAGGAGATCATTCCGAAGAATAATCTGTTGAGGCTGAGGTTCAAGGGGAAGCCCGACACTCGAGCGTGAGTGGGTCGACCACTCCGGCTCTGCTCGACCGCAGCGATTTCTGCTCAATTTGTACAGCAGATGGCTGCGTTCTTCCAGCAAATGGCGGGTAATGTGCCACCCCAAGCTCAGATGCCAGTACCTGTAGCACAACCACAGCCCTCAGCTCGACAATATGAAAAACTAATGAAATTTGGGGCCACTGAGTTTAAAGGCACTGTGGATCCACTGAAGGCAGAACAGTTGTTGGAAAGAATGGAACGAGTTTACAGAAAACTGCAGTGTACGGAAGAGATGAAGTTCGAGTATTCTGTTTCCTTGTTACAAGGGGATGCATATAAATGGTGGAAGACCATCCCCCACAGCCTGGTTGAGCCACAATGTCGACATGGGCGAACTTCGAGGAATTCAGGCAGAAATGGGTTCTTGATGCATATGTAGATAAGAAATTGCAAGAATTCCTGAGTTTGAAGCAAGGGGACCGAACCATAGCAGAGTATGAGAGAGACTTCTCAAGGCTAAGCCACTATGCTGGAAGCTTAGTCTCCACCCTCAGAGACAGATGCAAGAGGTTTGAGTCTAGGCTAAGGCCAAGTCTGAGGATGCAAGTTGTGGGTTTCAGACATCAGAATTTCGCTGAATTGATCTCACAGGCCCTGGAACTGGAAAGGATAGAATCAAAAGGGGCAGTGAAGAAGGGTCCTCAAGATAAAACTGAAAAGACTACGGGGCAAGCATCTGAAAGTGGTTATGGGAAGAGGAAACAGTTTGGGGGATCTAGCTGTAAATCGCAGAGGCGCATTTTACGGCCAAAGACCACCCGATGCAGTGGTGACCCAACAAGCTTCTCGAGGATCTCTATCAGTACGACAGTGTAAAACTTGTGGGAAAACTCATGGCGGGGTTTGTTTCAAAGCTACTGGCGCATGTTTTAACTGTGGAGGGAGTGGACATTTCGCAAAGGATTGCACTAGTCCGCGCCGGCCTGGATCTTTTGCTACATCGGAAGGATCAGCCCAAGTCTCTGCACCTAAAGGGTCACCGTCAGCTGATAGAGGTAGAGGCAGAAGTAGCGGTCCTGGTAGCACTCCTGGAAGTCAGAGCACTGTTAACCAGCCAGTATCCAATGGCGCACCAGTCATAGTGTATACTATGCATCAGAGGGAGGAAGCCGAAACATCAGATGTAGTAGCTGGTATTTTCTCCATCCTTGACCAAGATGTGGATGTGTTATTTGATCCTGGCTCCACACATTCGTATGTTAGTGCTAGTGTGATGTATTCTACTGCTATTCAGTGTGTACCAATGGGCTATGATGTGCTAGTAACTAGTCCATTAGGCCAGGAGGTCAGGGTAAATAGGTTATATAGGGATTGTCCTTTGGTGATCCAAGGACACACTTTTCTGTCTGATTTAATTGAAATGCCCTTCAGAGATTATAACATTATCTTGGGCATGGATTGGTTAGTCAGGCATCACGCCATGATTGACTGTAAACTAAAGACAGTCACTTTTGGTCTTCCTCAGTATGGTGATGTAGTAATGCATGGGGAGAAACAGTTATTACCTTCAAACATCATTTCAGCTGCACTGGCCAGGAAAATGATTAGGAAAGGGTGTGAGGCGTACTTAGCACATGTGATAGACACCCAAGTGGGGAATCCAGCACTGAGGGACATTCCTACTGTATGTGACTTTCCGGATGTATTTCCTGAAGAATTGCCAGGATTACCTCCAGAAAGAGAAGTGCAGTTTGAAATTGATGTTACGCCTGGTGTGGACCCAATCTCCATAACACCATACAGAATGGCACCTGCAGAACTAAAAGAATTGAAAGTACAGTTGCAAGAGCTCCTTGATAAGGGCTTTATCCGCCCTAGTGTGTCACCTTGGGGAGCGCCAGTATTGTTTGTAAAGAAGAAAGATGGCACTCTCCGGTTATGCATTGACTATCGGCAGTTGAATAAGGTGATAATAAAGAATAGATACCCATTGCCCCGCATTGATGACTTGTTTGATCAGTTGAGGGGTGCAGCTGTGTTCTCCAAAATTAACCTGAGATCAGGTTATTATTAGCTGAAAGTACAAGAGCAGAGTATTCCTAAAACTGCCTTCAGAACCCGCTATGGCCATTATGAGTTCTTGGTCATGCCATTCGGGTTAACTAATGCTCCGGCTGCTTTTATGGATCTGATGAACACTATCTTCAGACCATACCTCGACCAGTTTGTTGTGGTATTTATCGATGATATATTGGTCTATTCGAGGAATGCAGAAGAGCATGATAGAAATCTGCGGATTGTACTGCAGACTTTGAGGGAGAAACAGCTATATGCCAAATTGTCGAAATGTGAATTTTGGCTGAAGAAGATATCCTTTTTGGGGCACATAGTATCAGCAGAGGGTATTAAGGTAGATCCTAGCAAGATTGAAGCTATCCTTAATTGGAAGCCACCTAGAAATGTCACAGAGATTCGCAGTTTTCTGGGGTTAGCTGGATACTACCGTCGATTTGTAAAGGGATTCTCCATGTTGGCATCTCCATTGACCAAGCTACTTAGAAAGGATGTGAAATTTCAGTGGACGGACAAATGCCAGCAAAGTTTTGATGAATTGAAGAGAAGTTTGGCAGAGGCTCTAGTCCTGACTTTACCTACACCGGGTAAAGAATATACAGTTTACAGCGATGCTTCTCACAATGGGTTAGGTTGTGTGTTGATACAAGATCGAAATGTCATTGCCTATGCATCACGCCAGCTAAAACCGCATGAGAGGAATTATCTGACACATGATTTGGAGCTTGCAGCCATTGTGTTTCCTCTTAAGATTTGGAGACACTATTTGTATGGGGAAAAGTGTTACATCTACACAGATCATAAGAGTTTGAAGTATCTGGGTACCCAAAAAGAGCTGAATTTGAGACAGAGGAGATGGTTAGAGTTGATAAAAGATTATGATTGTCTGATAGACTATCAGACAGGGAAAGCTAATGTTGTGGCTGACGCCTTAAGTCGCAAGACTATGGCATGTCTACGGGTTACTCCTTTGTCTTTGGTACATGAGTTGAGATCATTATATGCCAATTTAGAGATTAATGATGATGGGCAAATAGCAGTTGCATGGCATGTACAGCCAGTGTTAATTGATCAGATCAGAATGGCTGCTCAAAATGATGAAAAGTATCAGAAGCTGTTGGAGGAAGTTCAACAGGGCAAGAAACCAGAGTTCTCAATCAGAAATGATGGTCTACTGCTACACCAGGGTAGAATATGTGTTCCTAATAATGTTGATTTGAGGCAGATCATTTTGAAGGAAGCACATGAGTTTCCTTTTGCAATGCACCCTGGTGGTACAAAAATGTATAGAGGGCTAAAGGAGCATTACTGGTGGATGGGTTTAAAAAGAGATGCGGCAGAGTTTGTATCCAAATGCCTAACTTGTCAGCAAGTAAAGGCAGAGCATCAAGTACCAACTGGGTTGTTACATCCACTGTCAGTGCTAGAATGGAAATAGGAAAGAATAACTATGGATTTTGTAATGGGACTTCCGAGGACACAGAAGAGTCATGATGCAGTATGGGTCATTGTCGACAGACTAACTAAGTCTGCTCATTTTCTGCCAGTCCGAATGGACTACAGTCTAGACAGATTGGCCAGGATGTACATTGATGAGATTGTGAGGCTTCCTGGAGTGCTAGTATCCATTGTATCAGACAGATATCCTAGGTTCACTTCTAGATTCTGGGGTAGTCTTCAGAGAGCCCTAGGAACTAGAATGAACTTCAGTACGGCATTCCACCCACAGACAGATGGCTAGTCTGAGAGAGTAATTCAGATCTTGGAGGACATGCTACGGGCTTGTGTGATTGAGTTTGAGGGTAGTTGGGATACACACTTGCCTTTGATTGAGTTTGCTTACAATAACAGCTACCAATCAAGCATTGGGATGCCTCCATATGAAGCTTTGTATGGCAGAAAATGTAGAACCCCATTGTGTTGGGATGACGTGGGTGAAAGAAAAATGATTGGACCCGAAATAGTTCAACAGACTGAAGAGAAGATCAGGGTAATCAGAGATCGACTTAAAGCTGCATCAGCGTCAGAAGTCCTATATTGATTTGAAAAGAAGGGATATTCAGTATGCAGTGGGTGAGAAAGTTTTCCTCAAAGTTTCTCCTTGGAAGAGGATTATGAGATTCGGCAGGAAGGGGAAACTAAGTCCTCGTTTTATCGGGCCATATAAGGTATTGGAAAGAGTGGGTCCTTTGGCTTATCGTTTGGCACTACCTCCAGAGTTAGAGAAGATACATAACGTCTTCCATGTGTCGATGTTGAGGAGGTATCGATTAGACCCATCTCATGTACTACCAGTAGAAGAAATTGAAGTAAATCTAGACCTCTCATATGAAGAAGAACCCATAAAGATTCTGGCTTATGAGGTGAAGCAGCTACGGAACAAGCAGATACGATTAGTAAAAGTGTTGTGGAACCACCGTTCGGGCCAAGAAGCTACTTGGAAACGAGAGGAGGACATGAGGAGACAACACCCACAGTTGTTCAGAGATTGATACTAGGTAAATTTCGAGACGAAATTTATATTAAGGGGGGGAGAATTGTAACACCCCCGTTTGCATAGCCTAGTAGATTTCACTGTTCCGTTGACCGATGTCGGTCCGGACAATTAAGGAGATTAGAACCATACTTAAGGCAACTAGAGAAGCCATAAACACAAATAATTAGTAATTTTCAATTAGTTAAGTATAAATAAGAAAAACAGAACATAAGAAGTTAAACGAGCCGAGAGTCACAGCGATGGGTGACCTCCTCGGGAACGACTGCGAAGTCGTTTTAAACTCAAATTTCGAACCATAAAATGTGACGCTGACGTCCTTAGGACCATTATGAACACAGTGGAAAAGAGAAAATCACGAAAAGGAACTGTTAAGCCAGTCAAATAATTAGGTCAAGGAGCCGGAAGAAATATTGGATTATTTGCAAACCGGGATGAACTGGCGAGGGGCAATTTGGTCAATTGACCCCGAGAGGTGACTCCTGACCTAACTGTCAAATAAAATCGGAGAAAAGAAAATTTCTGAATCAAGAATTAAATTAAAGAACTAATAGAAAAAAAAAGAGAGGAAAATCAAAAAGTAAAAAGGTGATGACATCATGCATGACCTCATGCATGATGCAATAACTAAATGAATTAATTTGATCAATTAAATTAGATTTTTATGGTCTTCCATAGCATAATAAATAAAAGAAAACAAAAGAAAAAAAAATTAAAGTTGTCTTCTTTCTTTCCCTTTGTTGCTGCCCCACCTCTTCCCTCTCATCTCCATGAAAATCCACCATTAAAGCTTACACTCAAGCTTTAATTCTTCCAAATCTTCATAAATCCCCAAAAAACTTCACTAAAGCTTGTTATTACAACTTGAGAAGAAGATTACAAGAAGAAAGAAGAGTTAAAGATAGGGTTTGAAGGATTTAAGAAAGGTTAGTTTGCTAACTTACTATTTTACTTCTTTAAATGCATAATTAGTTGTGAAAGTAAGCTTAGAACTTGATTAAATGAAACAAATATGGGGGAAGGACCATAGCTGAAATTTCTGCCTGGTTGAAGGGAGTATGAATTGCATGAATTTAATGAGTTTGAATGAGTTTATGGACCTCCATTAGTTGATTGATTATGTTGAGAGCTTTGAATTTAGTTAATTGCAATAATTAAATGAGTTAGGGTTTGAATGTTAGGGTTTGTGAACCAAATTTTGGAGAAATGAGTAAATGGCATGTTTGACCTGTTGTGAGGTGAAAAATGGTCAATAATGACCAAAGGAGATGTGTTTGAATTGTTGGAAGTGAAGCCAAATTCGGAGGTTGAATGGTCATGCTGCTGGCAGCATGACCAAACCAAATTTGAAGGACCAAAACAACTTTAAAGGACCAAAACAGAAATTTTACAAGTCCAATTGATATGGCACCAATTGGGGATGAAAATAGACATAAAATGACACAATTTTCATTAAGGAACCATGCCCAAAAACTGACCAAAACCTAGTGAACCAATTGAGCAAAGTTGGTTGAGAGCAGTCTGCCACTATACAAACTGACCAAATGAACAGTATTTATTCATTTGGTCATAACTCGAGCTAGGCATGTCAAATTGACCTGAAATTTTACCAGTGGTTAGATCACATATAGACCTAAAACTTTCATGAAGAACACAAGTCCAAATTCTGCCAGCAACCAAGCCATTTGCCCACCCCAAGTTGGTGACTCAAATCTGCCAGCACCAAAATTTGTCCAGAAAATCAGGGTTATTTTCCATCCGGCAGCCCTAATTCAAAGGGCCATAACTTGAGCTACAAAACTCCAATTGGAGTGATCCAAAAATGAGAATAAACTTAAGACAATAAGGAACATTTTCTATGAAAGAAGGTTTGCCAAATTCCCACAGTAGATTAACCAATGGAACAGTGCAACTTGGAGCACCAAAACTGAAAATTTGACAATTTGGCCAAAAGGACTTAAACTTTGAGAAAATGACCAAAACCAACAAATTTAATGACCAAAATGTGGTATGTGGGTGAAGTTGGAGTGCCCATACCTATTAAGCCTTAAAAAGTCAACAATTTGACTTGAATAGTGTAGTGAATAGTAACCCGAAACACAAAAACTTTGAGAACGTCAAAATTAGTACATTAAAGCTAGGTAAAAATGAAGTGAAATTTATTTTTGGATTTTTGCTAAGTTATGGTGCTGAAACACTGTGAAACTGTGTGTTTCAGCTGAAAAAGACTTGGAAATTTGAAGAGACTGAGTCAAGGCTTTAAGGCGACTCAAGTCAGGTTTGTGCACAATAATAATTATTTAAATATTTTAATCTCAAAAAAATTGACCTCTTTGATTAATTATGTACTGTGTTGCCATTTTATAATCGTAAATGTGACTTTGAAAATTGATCAAATTTCTCATAAATTGTTTGTATAAATTGTTTTGAATTGATTTTATGTTCACACTTAGCATGACAGTATCACATTTATCCTCCTCCATTTATGGGGTTGAGATCGTTTTTTTTCCTCCCTCTCTGGCTTGCCAGTTGAGGTTATAGATCGGATGAGTACTCATTAGCTAGCTAGCCACCTCCCTCATTGATTTCGATTAGTAGGGTTGAGATTGATTTGTCGTGGTGTACAACGCGGCATTAATCGGAAATTTTGTGTCATGGCTTAAGTTGTGTATGACTTTGGCAACACTGTGTTTATGAAATTGTTTGACTAAACTGTGTTTAATATATTATTTGACAAAATGATGTTATTATGAACTTTAATATTGTGAAATGTGATTGAGAAATATTTAAATTGTTTTTGGCAATGAATGATTTATTTATTGCATTTTCAATTTTTATTGTGCACCACTGAGTATTTTTATACTCAGCGATAGCTTATTTTGCTGTCGCAGATAAGAGCAAGGAAAAAGCAGCAGAGTGAGTCACATCGAGTTGAAGATCACACCAATCTGTTGTACGGGTATTATTTTATACCCTTGTAGATAATTTTGATGTAAATATAGAAATGTTATATGTATCAATGAAATTTAAGCAGTTGTAAATAAATTGTAATAATATTTTTTTTTATTTCCTTCTATAAATTAATAGTTGTACTTATGAATTTCTAACTTTATGCTTTGTGATTGGAGATGTTAAATATTTTGAGATGATAAGTCTTGAATTGTATTGTGAAATTATTTTGAAGTGTGTTGAACTGAGTTGATTGAATTATTGAAGGTTGGGAGTTGTGAAATATTTTTGGAAGTGCTTTTTTTTAGGTATTTGAAGAACTGTTTTCTCCAATTTCAAATAGAACTCTGTCAAAATTTTTATAAAATTTGCGGCAACATTAAAATGGAAAAAATTTTTACTAGTATTTAAACTTTGAATAAATGATTTTTAATTCTCACTAAAATGCTCACCACTTCCAAAATGTAAGACAATCGTTTTAAAATCCCTTGTAGGGTACTTAATGAGTCATCGGTAGGTGAAGTTCGGTAGTTCATTAAGTACTCTACAGGATCATGTTATGCCTTACGGAGGGGTAAGGTGTGACACCTAATGCTCAAAATCTCAAGTACATCCATTATTGACTTATCTTGCATTAGTTAAGTTAATCCCATTGAGCCAGTAATTATGAAAATAATTTTAATGTCCTCAGGTACATCCAATATTGGCCACCAAACCATTTACATATTTACAATATCTCATGCTTAACAATTATTCTTAAGAAAATCTCTTAAATTAATTGCATCTTATGCAACTATTTAAAATTTCTTAAAATAATTGTCCCAATAGAGGGCCCATGTTATAATTACTTTAATTATAGCATATCTAACTTAATCATTTGTTTGGAAGTGTAACACCCCTATTTGCATAGCCTGGTATATTTCACTGTTCTGGTGACCGGAGTCGGTCCGGACAATTAAGGGGATTAGAACCGCACTTAAGACAACTAGATAAGCCATAAACACAAATTATTAGTAGTTGCTAATTAGTTAAGTATAAATAAGAAAAACAGAACATAAGAAGTTAAACGAGCTGAGAGTCATAGCGATGGGTGACCTTCTCGGGAAGGATTGTGAAGTCGATTTAAACTCAAATTTCGAACCGTAAAATGTGACGCTGCGGTCCTTAAGACTATTACGAACACAATGGAAAAGAGAAAATCACGAAAAAAAGGTTGTTAAGCTAGACAAATAATTAGGTCAGTGAGCCAGAAGGAATATTGAATTATTTGCAAACCGAGTTGAAATGGCGAGGGGCAATTTGGTCAATTGACCCTGAGAGCTGACTCCTGACCTAACTGTCAAATAAAATCAGAGAAAAGAAAATTTCAAAATTGAGAATTAAATTAAAGAACTAATAGAAAAATAAAAAAAAAAGAGAAAATGAAAAAGGTGTAGGGAGATGATATCATGCATGACATCATGCATGATGCCATAAAGATTATAATTAATAAATTTAATTAAATTGATTTTTGGGTCTTCCATAAGGAAAATTACATAAAAGAAAAGAAAAGAAGAAAAAAAAAGATCCATCTTCTTCTTTCCCGTAGCTCCCTTTCTCTCTTTCTCCCAAAGCTCTCTCACCCTTAAAACCTCCATGAAAACTCATCTTTGAGCTTGAAAAACCAAAAATCTCACCATGGAAAATTACTCTACCATAGTTAAAGCTTGTTTTGGCAACTAGAAGAGGTCATTGAAGAATAAAAAAGGAAGAAAGGAAGAGGTTTAAAGGGAAAGAAAATTTTGCACTAAGGTTAGTAAACTAAATTTGATTTTATAGCTGAATTAGTTGTGTTTATAGCTTAATTAACTTAGAAATAAACTTAAAATGAAATGAAATTAATTATTGGAGGACTAAATATGGATTTTCATCAGCTAGGGTTTGCTATGGTAGTGCATGAATTTGATTGAATTATAAGTGTAGGCAAGCTTATATGAATGTAGAGGTGATATTGTGATACTTGGATGTGGTTAAATGTAATTACTAGTGTAGTTAGGGTTTTGGACCTAGGGTTTAGAGGCAAAAATGTGAGAAATGGTGAAATGATGTAGTTGACATAGTTTGAGGTGAGAAATGGTCATTTTTGACCAAATGAAGTGTGTTCGAAGTGTTGGAGTTAAGGCAGACTCAATGTGGTCATGCTGCTGGCAGCATGACCAAGGTCCCTGTGAGGGACCAAAAATGAAACTTTACAAGTCCAATTGGTATGAGACCAATTGAGAATGAAAATAGACACTAAATGACCCAATTTTCATTTAGGAACCATGCCCAGAAAGTGACCAAAACCTAGTGAATAAATTGACTCAACTCAAAAAATCTCAGTCTGCCCTGTACAAACTGACCAAATGAACAGTGTTTGTTCATTTGGCTATAACTTGAGCTAGGTATGTCTAAATGACCTGAAATTTTACCAGTGGACAGTTCAGGTATAGGCCTAAAACTTTCGTGAAGAATAGAAACCCAAATTATGCCATTAACCAAGCCATTTGCAACCCAAATTTGGTGACCTAAAACTACCAGAACCAAAATTTGCCAAGAAAATTTGGGTTAAGTCCAATCTGGCAGCCATGATTCAAATTGCTATAACTTGAGGTACAAAACTCCAATTAGAGTGATTCAACAAGGAGAATAAACTTAAGACAATAGGAAATATTTTCTATGAAGAAAGTTTTGCCAAATTCCAACAGTAAGATGACCAATCGAACAGTGCAACCTTAGACACCAAAACTGAAAATTTGCAAATTGCCTAAAAGACTTAGAATTTGAATAAATAATCAAAACCAACAAATTTAGTGACCAAAATGTGGTATGTGGGTGAAGTTGAAGTTCCCATACCTATTAAGCCTTAGAAAGTCAATAAATTGACTTGAATAGTACCATGAATAGTAACTCCAAAATGAAAATTTTCAAGAATGTTAGTTTAAGCATATTTGGGCTAGAATTAAGTATTTATGAATTAATTATTGGATTTATTAGGAAATAAGATACTGAAACACTATAAATTTTGTGTTTCAGCTGAAAAAGACCCGAAAGGTATAAGGACTGAGTCAAGGCCTAGAGGCGACTCACGTCAGGTTTGTGCACAAAAAATGTTTAAATTATAGTTTTGATAATGGAAATTGATTTGTTATACATTGTGAATGTTTTATGTTCATTATGAATTTCAAGAATGTTGTGTTGCCTATTTTACAATGGAAATTATTTATTGATTTGGATGAAATATTTGAACAATATGGTTTTGAATTTAGTTATAGCTTTGAAAATCTTATTTGAAAAATAGTGTGTTGCCAACTTTGTAAATGAAAAGTTTGGAATGAAATATGATTTGTGAATTGTATGAAATGTTTGAATAACTTGATTTAAATTGTTTTTATTCACACTTGGCATGGCAATATTAATATGTTCCTCCTCCATTTGTGGGGTGAGTTTGATATTTGATCACTTTCCTCCCTCTCTGGCTTTCCAGCCTGAGGGGTGAGTTTGGATGAGTACTCATTAGCTAGTTAGCCACCTCTCTCATTGATTTCGATTAGTGGGGTGAATATGCCTTGTCGTGATGTACACACGACATGTTCAGAAATTTTGTGTCATGGCCTAAGTTGTGTTATTATTTGGCAACACTATGTTTATTAAATTTTTTGATCAAGTTGTGCTCTATATTAAGCTTTGAAAATTATGATTTGTTATAAATGTGATTTGAAAAAAATTATGAAATGCGATTATGAGATTTTTGAATGATGATTTATTGATAAATGTTTTATATTATGCATTTTATACTTTATTGTACACCACTGAGTATTTATATACTCAGCGATAGCTTTAACTTGCTGTCGCAGATAGAGAAAAGGATATAGTAGCAGAGCGAGCTACTACAGTTAGAGAAGAGCACAATTGAAGAATTTTTGTACGGATATTTCTCTATACCCTGGTAGTTTAGTTTGATGTAAATATGATAGTATGCATATATATCTCTGTAATTTGAGCAATTGTACAGATAAAATTGTAATAATACTATTTTTGAGATTTTGCATCTGTAAATTAACTTATGATCATAAATTAATGATTTAAAATGCAATGTGCATGAGTTATGAAATGTTTTGAGATATTAATTCTTAATTTGAAATTTGGATTTTGAATTGAAGTGTTGCTATTACTGTTGATTTGAAGTTTGGTGGTTGCAATTGAAGTTGTGATTGAAAAATATATTGGGAGTGTTTTTATTTTCAGGTTTTGAAGAATTGTTTTCTCAAAATACAGACGGCACTCTGCCGAAATTTTTTAAAAAATTGTGGAGATTTTAAATATTCAAAAACTTTGATTTATGTTTGGACTCTAAATGAAGGTTTTTAAAATTTGAAAAAAATTTTACCCACCAATTCCAAAATGAACGAAAATTGTTTTAAAATCCCTTGTAGTATATTTAATGGGTTACCGGTAGGTGAAGTACGGTAATTCATTAGGTATACTATGGAAACATGTTACATCTTACGAGAGTAGGGTGTGACAGGAAGATTTTATAGTCATCCTAATTACCATTAAGGTCTTACTTTGCAAATTATCCATTTAGTATGCATATATCATATAATTGCATACATTCCCATACATCTCATGCATTCGTGGATAAGTAGTAAATATGGTATGATCATGGACTTTCTAAGGGATTCAATTCTGAGCTACCAAGAATTGAATCAGGGCATTCCTAGGTGCATTTCATTCATTCATTTTACAAGAGTTACTAAAGGAGTATATAATCAACACTTGATCTTGAATTCCTCCCACTGGTCCCACTAATGCTCTTGACCTCCTTGAACTTCTTGCAATCCAATATTACATAGTAATCCTTGGCATACCAAGGCGAATTTACAAGAACTTAAATAAATGAAATTACAACCCAAAAATTATTACAAACTTAATAATACATGCCCAAAATAAATTAAAATAAATTAATTAATTTACAATCCCAAAGAAACATAAAAGAAATAAATTCAATCACATTGGTCTTTTATTGTCCATGATCATCCATCATGCATATTACTATTTAACAATTAAATAAAACATATATACTTAAATTAAATTGAATATCTCATATTCAACTTAAAAATCCAGATTTGAATATGATTCAAAGATATTTAAAAATTCAGATTTGAATCTCATTCAAACAAATTTATAAATTCATATTTGAATCACATTCAAACAATTTTTAAAAAATCAGATTTAAATCACATTCAAACAATTTTTAAAAAATTCAGATCTGAATATTATTCAAACAACTTAAAAAAATCAGATTTAGATATGATTCAAACAAATTTAAAAATTTAGATTTGAATCACATTCAAACAACTTTTAAATTTCAGATTTGATTAACATTCAAACAATTTTTAAAATTCTGATTTGAATCAAAATTTAATTGTGTGACTGAAATTCTAATTAAACAATTTAATTAGACATAGGATGAGCTTTTAGGTCACACAACAATTGCAAATTAAAAAGCCAAACCTTGAGCCACCCATGGAAGCCAAAATTGACGCACCAAAGATGGTGTTCTTCAAGCATGCCGCCACACATCCATTGCAACCAGCAATGGATAAATCATCTCCTGATCAAAAAACACAATTAAATCATATAATCAACAATCTAAATGGCAAATATAGTGGCTTTGATACCAATTGAAAGGAGCAGAAGCATGAAAAACACAAGTTTATACCAATGAATTCAAAAATTTTTACCTAGGGTCACATGCATCATGCAAGATTTATTTTTATCTATTGGATTTCAATGATAAACAACATATTAAAACACTTTTAATATATTTTTGGATCTGTTTTTTCCATTTGAGATTTTAAAATTAATCAGATTAATTTTAGAACCCTAGATTATGTCTAGAATAAATACACTAATCTCTTGATGCACTACAGTGTATTTGTGCCTTTTGGATGCATCTTCAGGACACCAGATGTTATCCATCTAGCTTGTCCACACCAAGAACACCTATGGCAGCCCTTGAACAGCTTCTAAAGCTTTTTTATTAATTAGAAAATCAAGTTTTACCTTCTAAGAGATTAAAGATGTATACAGGACACTATAAACAATTTCTACTATTTTTAATTCAAGAGATTGTTTGCTAATCTCATGGAATAGATGAGAGATGAAGAAGAAGAGAGGGAGAGGAGCCTTTGGGTGGCGGCACAAAGAGGAGCAGCTACTGGTTGTGTTGTTTTCTTTTCATAACAACACTTATATAGCTAGGTCAATACATTAAACCCTTGCCACATGTCACCCTCTGATTGGTTATAGGTTTAATTGACCCAATCACATTGTGCCAAGTGTCAAACCTATATTTAATCTTAATTTTAATCATCTTACATGATTAAAAGACATTTGGCAAGCTTATGTATAATGCCACTCATGGTGCCACATGTCACCCTGTGAAATGACCAAAATGCCCCTACGTCTTAATTTTGAGTTCTCAACCCAAAATAATTATTTCTCTTCTTCTAATCAATTTATATCAAATATAAATCAATTAATTAATTTTTATTAATTAATTTCTCATTAATTAAATTCATATTTAAATACTTTAAATATAAATTTAACTTATACTGTACATCAAATAACCTAAATTTGGTTTCAAGTCATGCTAGAGACTTTGCAATCTAATTGCAAACCAAACCTATTTAATTAATCAATTAAACTCTTTAATTAATTAATTAAATCACATTTAATTAGATGATTACTTATGTATGTGTGTAACTTACTAGGCTCATCACTAATTGGCAATGAGATATGATATCAACTCTTAATATCATCAGAACTCTTTCTTACCATAAATGATTTTTCTAAATCATTTTATGCACCTCATAGACCATGGTTAACACCCTGCATAGCATGCCATGGAGACCCAATTAGTAATAAGGTTTACCTTAAATGAACCTATAATCATATTTTACCATGCACTATAATCTCTCTGTTACAAAATCCCAACTCAAGCTGGAGTCATGGTTCATGTCAAACTCCATTTGCTATGAATATTATGTTGTCTTTTAATTCCAATTCTTAATTAAAAAGATTTTCTCATCAGAAACTCTTTCTGAATAAATCTATCTGTCCTGGCCAGGAACTTGAAACATCAAGAACAATTAAATGAACATAGGATTTTATCTCTATTTACTTAAAGAAACAGATTCCATCTTGATCAACACCTATCTCCATATATAACTAGTAGGAGCCAACACATGCCCATATACCCATACACAGTACAAGTATGAAAGTAGTATCAAACTTAAACCACCTATATGCAAGATAACTGTGCTATCTCAGGTCTAAAGATTATATGCACTGATATGATTAATGACAACGCATTGACAAGAGTAAACTCCATGTGCTTGTCATAAGTGTCACTGGTTCGGCCTACTTATCATGTATAAGTGCCTATAATGTTTATTATGTGGCATGAGACTCACCATTCCATCTTATTTATATCTCATATAAATAACTTGGGAACAAACATGAATACAATATTTCTGGATAAGTCATTTCCTTATTATGAAGTATCCTTGATTGTGAACCTATTTATGATACTTTGTACTAGAAATACTGTCACTCATATTCTTAACAACTTAAGAACAGAATTTTCAACAAAATATCAATGTACCTTTTCTATTACACATAAATATATTATGTAAACAGAAAAGTAGAAATGCCTTTTATTAATAAAAACATGTACAAGATACATACTAAATAATATGCTTTAGGGCATACTACTAACAGTTATTGCCTAAACACCATAACTGGCCGGATTGCAATTTTTCTAGAATTTCTGGATAGAATCCATTCTGTGGTTTTTGTACACTGAATACAGGCTAGTTTTTGAATATATTATGGTCAAAATTTCGGTTTGTTTTCTTCATGAAAGTTGTAGGTCTATGTCTCAGCTTTCTATTGGTAAAATTTCAGGTCAATAAAACTTTTCTATACTGAGTTATGACCATTTGAAGAAATACTATTCATTTGGTCATTTTCCAGGGATAGCATGTGGTTTGGTTCATGGGTAGGGTTTCTTCATCAAAGTTGTGCTACTATGTGTCTAGTTTCATGTCCAATTGGCCTTGCACCAATTGAACCTACACAACTCCAGTTATAGCTACCCAAGCCTGCTGGACTCACACCCAGTCCTGCAAGTCACCAAGGGCAGCATACCTAACTTCAACACCCATGGAACAAATCACTTCATTTCTTAATCACACATAGCCAAATGGTAAGTGATTGACCATTAAAACTTTCTTTCACCAATACATGAACAAAGTCCCAAGTTTGTGTCGAAACCCTAACTCTACCATTTAAAATTTTTGCATTTACTTACTCTTCACTATCCTAATCAATAGATTAGTGTCAAGGGCAGCTAGGGTACCATTTTAATTCAAAAAAATCTTCAAAACCCTACCAAGCCCAAGGCTGCTGAAATTTTGAGAAGGGTATACACATGATGTTTATTCAATTTTCTTATAAATTTGCACTCAATTCCACTCCTTCAACATGAATTGAAAGAGAAAGAACAAGTTTGGTCACTAACCTTTAATGGAGTCAATTTTCAAGCTTGTAAAAGCTCTTCCTTTTTACTTCTTTTTACTGCCTTTAGCTTGCCCAAGGTGTAAAAATAGTTTTTAATGAAATCACTAAGGGGTTTTATGGTGGAATTGAAGGGGAGATGAAGCTTTTGGTGAGCAAAAATGGTGGAGGGAGTATCGGAGCTAGTTCGGCCAAGATAAAGGTGATGAGGGCAGATTACTTTTTTCAATTTTGACTTCTTCTTTCTCTTTTTAATGTATTATAAATGTATTTATTGATTTTTGATTGCCCAAAGAGTTTTAATTACCTCATGCTTACTTAATGCTTGTGTAATAAATCAAGTTTACTTTCATTTTCTTTTCTTACCCTTTCTATTCATTTTTAATAAATTTTCATCAATATTTGTTCACATTTTATGTCATATAATTCACTTACTTAAATGGGCAAGTTGGTCAAAAATCATCTCTGAAGACAAAATGACCAAAATGCCCTCCGTTTGGCTTAACGAGCTAAAATTGTGTGTACTGATTGATTAAATTTTCCCTGTATTTTTTTAGCAATTTATTGTCATTGAGACCCCAATAATCCTTCTCTGAGATCTAAAAAATTATTTCATGAGGTTTTCCCCAGGTCTAAGGTTACTAACGGCCCTCGCCGTCACTTCCCATTAAGGTCACTCATCACTGGGGCTACGACTCTTTAAACCTTAGTGCATTTTATTTCTAAAAATTTTCCTTAATTTTTCTTATTATTATTTGGTTTATTTATAACTCCTCACTCTAGTCTAATTATAATTTGAAATATTCTAGCTACCCAGATCGACATTGGTCACCAGAACAGTAGAACGTATGGACTAGCTAAAGTGAGGATGTTATATATAATGCTCAATTATGGTCAATTAGGATGCTATAAGTGTAAATTGATGTGTAGAATTGAGATGAGTTGTGGTTATGAAATTGATGAATTCTGGACAGCTTGACCTCTATCCATTTAAGTGGTTATAAGTTGAATTACATGACTCCAATTGGTGTGAAGCTAATATGATATTAAATTAGGGTCATAATGCTACATTTTCTATGGAGGAACCTTGCTCAAAAAGTGACCATAAGTCGGTCTAAAATTTGGTTGAATTCGAAATAAGTGCCCTGATTCTGGGTAGAATTGACCAAATGAATAGTACATATTCAAATAGTCACCAAAACTGCTAGAACTAAAAACATGCCCAGAAAATCTTGAAATAACTAATCCGGCTAGTTATGGTAAGAATGCCATAACTTGAGCTATAAAACTCCAAATGGAGTGAATCAAAAAGGGAATTTGTCACACCCTAACCCTCTGTAAAGCATAACATAATCCCGTAGTATACCTAATGAATTACAAACTTCATCTACTGATAACCCATTAAATACACTACAAGGGATTTTAAACCTTTTCTAACTTCTTTTTACAATGGTGAGCATTATTGACAGGTGTTAAAAATTTTCTTTTATTGAAGTGAAACCAAATAATGAATTTTAAGTATTAATAATTTCTGAAAAAATTTTGTTAGAGTGCCATCTGTATTTTGAACAAAACAATTCTTCAAAATTTTATAAAAAGCACTTCCAATAAGTTTGTTCAATCCCCAAACTCCAATAACAGTTCAACACAATAAATTTCTCAACATTTATCAACTCAGCGCAACAATCAATTTTCCAGTGTTTCCAAAAGCTGAGATAAGATAAATATATCACGATACTTTTACAGGCCAAAATAGTTTACAATTTTAGTTTACAACTGCTCAAGACCAAGTACAATATATACATACAGTGCACATATATTACAACAAAAACTACAAAATATGGTATACTCAATATACCCGGTGAAATCTCAAAATGTAGCACAAGCAACCTACTCTACTGCTCTATCCGTCTGTCTACCTGCGACTGCAATGAAAAAGCTATCGTTGAGCCAATGTCTTAGTGCTGCACAACATTAAGAAAATACAATTTAAAATTATAAACCATAAATCATATGAACAGTGGATACTTAAAATCATAATTAAATTCAAAAGACGGTGAATGTCATAAAGAATTTAAACTCCATTTCACAATATCACAATAAATATCAATAAATCACACACACAGCTTAATCATGATTCCGAAGTCCAATTCGTCCCAAAAGCCAACGGCTAATGAGGAATAGCGTAGCTAGCTAGCAATAATATGAGTACTCATTCTATTCGTCCTCAACAGGCACATACCTCAACACTTTAGCCAGAGAAGGAATTCAAAGTAAATTCATCCCACTAGACAAGCTAGCGAGGAATTTAATCAAATATACATGATAACTATGGTTTCAAGCCATTTACAATATTTTTCAAGCAATAAGTATCCATCAAATTTCCATTCAAACAAATTTCCACAATTTAAAATAATAATATACAAATTGTCATAATTTATTTCAATTGAAAATTCAAAAGAAATAACTGTTGTGCACAAACCTCTGATAAATGCCTCTTGGCCCTGACTCAGTGTTTCCTTCCCCTTCCCTGAGTCTTTGCTAACTGAAACACACAATTTGAAGTGTTTCAATACTCATTTAAACTGTCTCTAACAATAAGGTTCAATAATTAATTTATTTAATTCTATTATTTTTCTTAGTCAACCTATAATGTTGACCCTCGATGCACTCTAGGTGAATTAGGTTTAATGTTACCAATATGTCACATTTTGCATTTCAATATGCTACCAATATAGTGCAACTTACCATTTTTACAAGTTGGCATTCATTACCAAATTATTTCAAGCATCATTGTATGTAAATGTCAAGTTCTCAATTTTTTTATGCTAGATTAGTCTAGCTAAAAGTCCTATTTTTCTTAGTTTTTAGCTTTTGGTCAAAGAAGCAAAATTGTAGCTCTATGTCTTATTCCACTCGGGGCAAAATTTGAGGTCATTTTGGGTTGTATAGACCAAGATATGGTCAATTTACTAAAGCTAGACTAATTGCACTAAAATGGCAACTTTAGGTCATTTTTAGGTCATTTCTGGTTATGGTAGTTTTTATACCCGAATTTGTGCAAGCATTTTGACTTGCTTATGGTCATTTCTGGGTTTTAGTGTCTCCATAAAAGTTGTATCTTTATGTCTAATCTATTCATGGTAAAAATTTCAAGTCATTTGGACTTGTTTTGAGTGAGTTATGGCCAAAACACTAACTGCTGCCCAAATGGTCAATTTTCAGGCTTTCAAGTCACTAATCTGGATTTGGTCATTTTTCAAGTTAGTTTCAGGACAGAATTTAGGTAGCCTTTCTTCATGAAAGTTGGCACATTTTGTGCCTAGTTTCACCTTCAATTGGCCTCATACCATTTGGAGTCACACACTAAGGGTTATAGGTCCATTTGCATACTGCCCTCTACATGCTTTTCAAACACCAAACTAAACACATGTTTACCAATTACATCTTCACTTTCACACAATATTCTGCATTTGGCCCTAACCAAAACTATTCACTTCTTTACATTATAGGTCAACCTGGACAAAATATAACCACTTCAAAATACACCAAATGTAGTCACAATTTACAAAGTTCAAACCCAACAATATACACACATAAATACTTCTAATTATCACACATACTTCCATTAACAATTTGCATACCTTATCACTGCTATCCGCACACTTATATGCTGCCATTTTTTTGTACAATATTTCAACAATATTTCATGAACTTAAACACTTCAATCTTCATCATGAGGCTGCCAAAAATTTACACATACACATCAACTTCCATTTTCACTTTTCAAGCTTAACATTCAAACTTCACACATGGAATTCAACTTCAATACAATTAAACATTTAAATCAACATATTTTCCCATCATTTACATGTAAACAAGTTAAAAATTTTAACTTCCATGGCTTCCAAAATAGTACATCACCAAAAATTCATCAAACTTCAAAACTTCTTCCTTAAATCAAACAACCACAACCTTAGTTACACTTTTAATGAAACAAGAATTAAAAACACCCACTTACCACTTTTGAAGCTTCTTTAAAACTCACCAAAACTTATCTTTCTTGCTCCCTTATTGTTGCCCAAGGTATGTAGGTAAAGATTAATGAAGGAACTTAAGGTTTTTATAGCTAAATCGTGGTTGCATGGAGCTTGGTTAAGCTTTGGCCATGGAGTCCCATGGAGTTTTGAGAGGAAAATGGGTTCGGCAACTTTGAGGGATTTGTGGGAGAAGAAGATGAATTGGTTAGTGGTCCACTAATCTGCTCCTTAATAATTTTTTAAGGTGTCCATAGTGCTTCACTAATCTATTTTGACCTTATCATAGTTTAAAATCTTCATAATTGCATTTAATACCCACATTTCTCTAAATTTCATTACACATTTAATTTCCTTTTTAATGGGGTCCCCAAATTTAAATACTATTTATTTTTAATGGACACTTAGGTCAAAAGGCAACTCGGGGTGTCAATTGACTACAACGCCTCTATTCGGGTTGCATTCCTGATTTTTCAATAACACCAAGTTTTGTCGTTTTCTCGATTTCTCATTTTTCTTTGTACTAATTAATTAATTTTTCTTTGATATTTCTAATAACATTTATACTTCAATAAGTCTTTAATTATGTCTCGAAACTAAATTTTGAGGGTTCCCTACAGTCCTAGGGTCGGCTATTACCTGCGCCGTAACTTCCTCGTGCGGTCACCCATCGCTACGGTTTTCGGCTCATTTAACTTGGTTACATTTCATTGCTATTATTTTTTCTTTGTTTTTCTTGTATTTTCCTTTCTTGTTTTTCATTATTTTATGTCTCCTCACTAATATTTAAATTTAGTTCTAGACATCCTAGCTGTCCGGACAGACACTGGTCACCGGAACAGTATAATGCACTACTGAACATAGGGGTGTTCCAATTCTCTCCCCTTTAAAATAAATTTTGTCTTGAAATTTTACCTGGCATCAGTTTCTGAACAGCTGTGGGTGCTGTCTCCTCATATCCTCTTCATGTTCCCAAGTAGTTTCCTAGCCTGAATGATGGTTCCACAGCACTTTAACTAGGTGTATATGTTTGTTCCTCAGCTACTTCACCTCATATGCCAGAATTTCTATGGGTTCTTCCTCATATAAGAGGTCTAGATTTACCTCAATCTCTTTAACTGATAGAATATGAGATGGGTCAGATCTGTACCTCCTTAACATAGACACATGGAAGACACTGTGTATCCTTTCTAGCTCTGGAGGTAATGCTAACTGATATGCCAAAGGACCCACTCTTTCAAGAACTTCATATGGTCCAATGAAACGAGGACTCAGTTTCCCCTTTCTGCCAAATCTCATAATCCTCTTCCAAGGAGAAACTTTAAGGAATACCTTATCACCCACTGCATATTCAATATCTCTTCTCTTCAGATCAACATAGGACTTCTGATGGTCTAATGCAGCCTTGAGTCGATCTCTGATCAATTTGATCTTTTCCTCTGTCTGCTGAACAATTTCTAGCCCAATCACCTTCCTTTCACCTACTTCATCCCAACATAGGTGAGTTCTGCACTTTCTGCCATACAAAGCTTCATATAGAGGCATCCCAATGCTTGATTGGTAGCTATTGTTATAAGCAAACTTAATCAAAGGCAAGTGTGTATCCCAACTACCTTCAAACTCAATCACACAAGCCCGTAGCATATCCTCCAAGATCTGAATTACCCTCTCAGACTGACCATCTATCTGTGGGTGGAATCCCGTGCTAAAGTTCAATCTAGTTCCTAAGGCTCTTTGAAGACTAACCCAGAATCTAGAAGTGAACCTAGCATCTCTGTCTGATACAATCGATACTGGCACTCCATGCAATTTTACAATCTCATTTATGTACAATCTAGCCAATCTCTCTAAACTATAGTCCATCCGGACTGGCAGAAAGTAAGCAGACTTGGTTATTCTGTCAACTATAACCCATACTGCATCATGACTATTCTGTGTCTTTGGAAGTCCCATCACAAAATCCATTGTTATCCATTCCCATTTCCACTCTGGTGCTGGCAATAGATGTAATAAACCTGCTGGTACTTGATGTTCTGCCTTCACTTGTCAACAAGTTAGGCATTTGGAGACAAAATCAGCTACATCCCTTTTCATACCCATCCACTAGTAATGCTTTTTCAGCCCTCTATACATTTTAGTTCCACCAGGATGCAAAGCAAAAGGAGACTCATGTGCTTCCTTCATAATGATCCGTCTCAATTCCACATCATTAGGAACGCACATTTTGCCCTGATGTAGTAGTAAACCATCATTTCTCACAAAGAATTCAAGTTTCTTGCCTTGCTGGACTTCTTTCAGTAGCTTTTGATATTTTTCATCATTCTGAGCAGCCATTCTAATCTGATCAATCAACACTGGCTATACATGCCATGCAACTACTGTCTGTCCCTCATCATCAATCTCCAAACTGGCATGCTGTGCTTTCAACTCATGTACCATGGACAAAGGAGAAACTCTGAGACTTTCCATAGTCTTACGACTTAAGGCGTCAGCCACCACATTTGCTTTTCCTAGCTGATAGTCTATTAAGCAATCATAGTCTTTAATCAGTTCTAACCATCTCCTCTACCTCAAGTTCAATTCCTTCTGGGTGCCTAAGTACTTCAAACTCTTGTGATCTGTGTAGATATAGCATTTCTCCCCATACAAATAGTGTCTCCATATCTTCAGTGTCACACCCTACTCCCCTGTAAGATGTAACATGATCCCGTAGTACACCTAATGAATTACCATACTTCGCCTACCGATAACCCATTAGATATACTATAAGGGATTTTAAAACAATTTTCGTGAAATTTAAATCATCGATTAAAATCTGGTGTTATAAAATTTTTTTCAAAATTTCGGCAAAGTGCCGGCTGTATTTTGAGAAAACAGTTCTTCAATCCTGCAAAAGAAAATGCTCCCAATATGTTTTCTAAAATACAACTCCAATAAACTTTATTTCAATTCACAATTCAATTCTCAATAAACAATCAATTCATTTTCAAACTACTCTCATCATAAAGAAACATTTCATTGATTACAAGACTCAAAATTTATAATACAAAACTATTCAAGTAAATAAAATCTCAACTTTATATTTACAATGATTTACATTTAATTACATATCAAAATATTTTACAAGAGTTTTTATACAACTGCTCAAATAATTTACATACATATTATTACATGCATACATCAAAACCTATGTACATGGGTATACTTATGATATACCTAGAGCTGATCTGAATATGTCTTCAAAGAAATTTATTCACTGCTCTATGCTCTTTTTACCTGCGACAGCATACAAAGCTATCGCTGAGTGGTGAACTCAGTGGTGCACAACTATAATTTAAAACATAGTATAATATACACTGACAAAATTTACAGTAAATAATTTGAAAATCTGTATACTCATCAAATTCCAAAACTCAAAATATTCATTGCCAATAATGTGAATCATTTGTATAAAATGACTTCGATCATGAAATTCAATTTATCAAATCATAACTAACCATTTAGGTAATTCCAACAAAATCAATTATACATAAATCATAATTGAAATCACAATTCCTTACCATTCAAAAGCCATTCTGTATCTCAAAAACCATGCTGTATCTCAAAAATCATTCTTTATCTCAAAAGCCATTCTTTATCTCAAAAATCATTCTTTATCTCAAAAATCATTCTTTATCTCAAAAGCCATTCTTTTTCTCAAAAGCCATTCTTTATCTCACTAACTATGCAAGACTAATCCGAAAGGGCCATATTCGATGTGATTCTAACTCCCTATGGTCGGGGAGGTGGAATCAGATTCTAACTCCCTATGGTCGGGGAGGTCGAATCATCTTGCACAGTACCATCACAATAATGAATCTTCCGCAAGGGCCATAACGATAAAATAAACTTAGATCTAACCTCAAATCAGTGGAAAATCTAAGCCTGTGCACGTACCATGGTAATCAAAACACAACTAACTCCATTGTCTTCTCAACAAATGAGAGAGACGGGTAATAACCTAGTCAAGCATCTATAGTGAGATATGAAATAATATTACAATCCTTTTAGTGAGCATAAATCACAATATAATTCGATTCAAATTCAATTCCAGTATCCAATAATTTTTATGCTCATCACAATTCAAATCATAAATTTGCATTTTTCCATGAAAATTACCATCACAATTCAAAACATGTTCTATCACAATTTTCTAAAACATAATTTATTCAATCCATAACAATGCTTAATACTTGTGGAAATACCATTTCACAAAGCTAAATTCATACATACTATAACAATTTTCAATAATCATTGAATTAAATCCAATGCTTGTTAAACATAATACATAAGAAAAGTATGTCATTTAATCATATGAAATATTCAAATGAAATCAATTAAAAACTAGTTGTGCACAAACTTATGATAACTGTCTCTTGGTCTTGACTCAGTGTTTCCTTCCCTTTCCCTGAGTCTTTGCTAACTGAGAAGCACAATTTGAAGTGTTTCAGTACTCATTTAAACTGTCTCTAACGATAATGCTTGATAATTAATTCACTGAATTCTAATATTTGCTTAGTCAACCTAATATGTCGACCCTCGATGCATTCTAGGTAAATTAGGTTTTAATGTTATTAATATGTCACATTCGATAGTATTTTAGGGTTGGTACATGTTACCAAGTTCATTTCCGTGTATACTGCATTTTCTTGCAATTTGCTGGATTCTAGGATACTAGTTTGACCTAGCAGGACGACCTAGTTCCCTCAGTTTTCGGGTTTCGGTCAAAACTAAAAACTTGTAGATCTATGTCTTATGGAACTCGGGGCAAAATTTCAGGTCATTCTGAGTTATGTAGACCAAGTTATGGTCATTTTACTATTGCTAGTCAAATTGCACCAAAATTGGTCACTTTAGGTCATTTTAGGTCAATTTTGGTTCGGCCAGTTTTTGGACCCGAACTTGTACAAGCTGTTTGACATGCTTATGGTCATTTCTAAGCTTTGGTGTCTTCATAAGACTTGTAGATATGGGTCTTAACTATTCATATTCAAAATTTCAGGTCAATTGGACCTGTTTTGAGTGAGTTATGGCCTAAACACTAACTGCTGCCCAAATGGTCAATTTTGAGGCCTCATTTGCACTTAATCCGGATTTGGTCATTTTTCAAGCTATCTTGCAAGCAGAATTTTGGCAAGCTTTCTTCATGAAAGTTGGCACATTTTGTGCCTAGTTTTACCTCCAATTGGTCTCATACCAATTGGAGTCACACAGTTAAAGTTATAGGCCTAAAACTCAAATTGCCTTATTGAAATTCTTGCATACACATCAAGCGTCACTTTTAACACTCACCAAACTTAACCTTCAAACCAATTCTGGTTGTACCACAACCTAAACATAATTTATAACATATTATAGGTCATTTTGGCAGCTTACAATTACATTCAATGTGCACCAACAAGTGTAGAATTTGTCCAACTCAATTTACAACAATTCAATCACCAATTCATGCCCATTTACATGTCCCACTTTACACCACCATACATACACTCAAACTGCCATAACAATAAACACATTTCAACACCATTATTTCATAAACCAAGCATGAATTCTAGCATTCTTCAAGAGCTAACAAACTGCCACAATGGTACATTTACATTCCATAAATTTCCAAGCTTCAAATTTCAATTCACATTTACCTATACTAAGTATATATCACCCAAACAATTTCCTACACAATATACATTTAATCAATCATTTAATTCACCATTTACAAGCAAAAATAAACTGTCTTTAAAGTGTTTCCATGGCTGCCAAGGGTACAAATCTCCATTTAAACATCAAACCTCAAAAATCTCTCCATAATTCAAGTACCCATAACGTCCACACAATCTTTAATGAAGCAAGCATCAAAAACACCTACTTACCACTTTGGAAACTCTTCAAAACTTCACCAAAACTTGGTCTTCTTGCTGCCTATCTACTGCCCATGTGGTGTATAACAGTTTTTGTGAAGGAAGCTAGTGGAAAATGTGGCTAAATCATGGTTGCATGGAGCTTGGCCATGGATGGCCATGGTGGTTCTTCAATGGAGGCTCACGGCTGAATTTTTGAGGTTGAAGAAGAAAATGAATCTGCTGTCCAAATTCAGATTAAGTGGTCCACTTTAGGTGTGAGTGGAGCACTAAGTGATATTTAATGATTGTTTATTCATAACTTTCCTTATTCCCACATTAAGCTCCCAATTTTTGATATTTAAACTATGTACCACTAATTTAATTTTTCATAACATTTTCCAAGTGTAATATCATGTATTTGTAATGGATATTTAGGTCAAAAGACAACTCAGGGTGTCAAATGACCACAATGCCCCTGTTTGGATTGCATTCCCGATTTTTCGGTAATACTGGGTTTTATCCATTTTTCGATTTCTCACTTTTCTTTGTACTAATTATTTAATCTTTCTTTGATATTTATAATGATATTTATACTTCAATAAATATTTATTTGAGTCCTAAAAATATTTTTCAGGGTTCCCCGCAGTCCAGGGCTAGTCAACGGTCCACGCCGTGACTTCCCGATGCGGTCACCCATCGCTAGGGTTCCCGGCTCGCTTAACTTGGTTGCATTTCTTTACTATTATTTTTCCTTTGTTTTTATTGTATTTTCTTTTCTTGTATTTCATTATTTAATGTCTCCTCACTCATATCGAAGTGTAGTTTTAGGCATCCTAGCTGTCTGGACAACACTGGTCACCGGAACAGTAGTACGCACTACCGAACATAGGGGTGTTACATTCAGAGCAAAAACAATAGCTGCAAGCTCCAAATCATGTGTTGGGTAGTTCCTCTCATGCAGTTTCAACTGGCATGATGCATAAGCAATGACATTTCGATCTTGCATCAGTACACAGCCTAACCCATTGTGAGAAGCATCACTATAAACTGTGTATTCCTTACCCGGTTTAGGTAAAGTAAGGACTGGAGCTTCAGTCAAATACCTCTTCAACTCATCAAAACTTTGCTGGCATTTATTTATCCACTGAAATTTTACATCTTTCCGAAGTATCTTGGTCAGTGGAGAAGCTAACATAGAAAATCCTTTCAAAATCGGCGGTAATATCCAGCTAAACCCAGAAAACTGCGAATTTCTATGATATTCCTGGGCGGCTTCCAATTAAGGATAGCTTCTACCTTGCTAGAATCTACCTTGATCCCTTCAGCTGACACAACATGTCCCAAGAAAGAGATTTCTTTCAGCCAAAATTCACATTTCGACAATTTGGCGTATAGTTGTTTCCCCCTTAAAGTCTGCAGTACAATCCGTAGATGTCTATCATACTCCTCTACATTCGTCGAATATATCAAAATATCATTAATAAACACCACCACAAATTGGTCAAGATATGGTCTGAAGATAGTGTTCATCAGATCCATAAAAGCAGCTAGAGCATTAGTTAATCCGAATGGCATTACCAGAAACTCATAGTGGCCATATTGAGTTCTGAAAGCAGTTTTTGGAATACTCTACTCTTGCACTTTCAACTGATAGTAACCAGATCGTAAATCAATTTTGAAGAATACAATTGCACACTTCAACTGATCAAATAGATCATCAATGCGAGACAATGGATATCTATTCTTTATTGTCACCTTATTGAACTGCCAGCAGTCAATACATAAGTAGAGAGTGCTATCTTTCTTCTTAACAAACAATACTGGCGCTCCCCAAAGTGACACACTAGGGGCGGATGAAGCCCTTTTCAAATAGTTCTTACAACTGTACCTTCAACTCCTTCAACTCTACTGGTGCCATTCTATATGGTGTTATGGAGATTGGATCCACACTAGGTATAACATTAATTTCAAACTGCATCTCTTTCTGGAGGTAATCCTGGCAATTTATCAGGAAACACATATGGAAAGTCATATATTATAGGGATGTCCCTTAATGCTGGACTCCCTACTTGGGTGTCTACCACATGTGCCAAGTATGCTTCACACCCCTTTCTGATCATTTTTCTGGCTAGTGCAGCCGAAATGATGTTTGATGGCAATAGCTGCCTCTTCCCATGTATTACCACATAACTATACTGAGGGAGACCAAAAGTGACTGTCTTCAGTCCACATTCAATCATGGCGTGGGGCTTGGCTAACCAATCCATGCCCAATATGATATCATAATTTCTGAAGGGCATTTCAATGAGATTAGACAAAAAAGTATGTCCTTGGATCACCAAAGGACAATCCTTATACATTCTATTGACCCTGACCTCTTGTTCTAGCGGACTTGTTACTAGCACCTCAAAGTCCATTTTTACACAAGGAACAATAATGCAATTAATGATGCTAGTACTTACATAGGAATGGGCAGAACCTGGATCAAATAACACAAACACATCTTGATTAAAAGTTGAGAAGGTACCAGCCACAATGTCAGATGTCTCAGCCTCTTCTCTCTATCTCATTGCATAGACTCTGACTGGAGCACTGCCTTGCTCTGACTGATTCACTGTGCCTTGGCTGCCTGCTGGACTACCTCTACCCCTGCCTCTACCTCTGCTAGGTGGTTGTGAACCTCTGGTGACTGGATTCTGAACTGACCCTTCAGCGGTAGTATGAGGTGGCCCAACTCTACGGGCATTGGTGCAATCCTTAGCAAAGTGTCTTGTGCCTCCACAGTTATAACAGGCTCCTATGGCCCTCTAGCATACCCCACCATGGCTTCTACCACAAGTTTCACATTAGCGGTGTCACACCCTACCCCTCTATAAGGCATAACATGATCCCGCAGTATACCTAATGAATTACCAACTCCGTCTACTGATAACCCATTAAATACACTACAAGGGATTTTAAAAACTTTTCTTACTTCTTTTACAGTGGTGAGCACTATTTACAGGTGTTAAAAACCTTTTTGAATTTAAGTGATAGAACTAACATAATTGAATTATTTGGAATTTCTGTAAAAATTTTGGCGGAGTGCCATCTGTATTTTGGATAAAACAGTTCTTCAGAAAACCTGTAAAAAGCACTTCAATATATTTCCAAATCTCAACTCTAACTTATTTTTCAACACAATATATTTCTCAATTCAAATTCACAGTAATTTTTCAAAGTCTGAGATACAAGAAATATAATACAATTTTTACAAGTCAAAATATCTCATAATTTACTTTACAACTTCAATGTACAATTTTAATTTACAACTGCTCAAAACCAAAAACAATATGTACATACAGTGGTCATACATTACAGTACAAAATGCAAAATGTTGGTATACTCATAATACCCGGTAATCTCTCGCTGGAGGTACTAGCAGCCTAGTCTGCTGCCCTGTCTGTCTGTCTACCTGCGACAGTAATAAAAAGCTATCGCTGAGATGATGTCTCAGTGGTGCACAACATTAACCAAATACAATTTAAATCACAATTCATAAATCATATAAATAGTGGATACTTAAAACCATAGTTAATTTCAAGACAGTAATTGTCAACAAGAATTTAAACTCCATTTCTCAATATCACAATAAATTTCAATAAGTCAGATCATGGTTGAATTCAAAAGACAGTATATGTCAATAAGAGTTTATATTCATTTCACAATCTCACAACACATATCAACAAATCACACACAGCTTAATCATGTTCAAAAGTTCAATTCGTCCCAAAAGCCGATGGCTAATTAGGTATTCAATTCGTTCCAAAAGTCAATAACTAATGAGGAATAACATAGCTAGCTAGCAAAAATATGAGTACTCATCCAATTCGTCCTCAACAGGCACACACCTCAACACTTCAGCTAGAGAGGGAATTCAATTCGTCCCACTAGACAAGCTAGCGAGGAATACAATCAGTATACATGATAGCTGTGGTTTCAAACCATTTCCAATCCTTTTCAATCAATAAGTATCCATCAATATCATCAAACAATTTCTCACAATTTCAAACCATTTACAGTGCTTTTCAAGCGATAAATATCCATTCAAACACATTTCCACAATTTAAAACAATAATGTACAAATAGTCATAATTTATTTCAATTGAAAAATTCAAAAGAAATAGTTGTTGTGCACAAACCTCTGATAATTGTCTCCTGGTCTGGACTCAGTGTTTCCTTCCCTTTCCATGAGTCTTTACTAACTGAGAAACACAATTTGAAGTGTTTCAGTACTAAATTAAATGGTCTCTATCGATAATGCTTGATAAGTAGTTCACCGAAAGCTATTATTAGCTTAATCACCTAATATATCGACCCTCGATGCGTTCTAGGTAAATTAGATTTTAAAGTCACTAATATGTTACATTCGATAGTCCTTTAGGGTTGGTACATGTTACCAATTTTATTTCCTTGTTTAGTGCATTTTATTGCAAATTGCTGGATTCCGGGATACTAGTTTGACCTAGCCAGACGACCTAGTTCCCTCGGATTTCAGGTTTCGGTCAAAACTAAAAACTTGTAGATCTATGTCTTATGGAACGCGGGGCAAAATTTTAGGTCATTCTGAGTTATGTAGACCAAGTTATGGTCATTTTACTATTGCTGGTCAAATGGCATCAAATTAGGTCAATTTGGTCAACTTTGGTTCGGCCAGTTTTTGGATCCGAACTTGTGCAAGCTGTTTGACTTGCTTATGGTCATTTCTGGGCTTTGGTGTCTTCATAAGACTTGTAGGTATGGGTCTTAACTATTCATGGTAAATATTTCAGGTCAATTGGACCTGTTTTGAGTGAGTTATGGCCTAAACACTAACTGCTGCCCATTTGGTCAATTTTCAGGCGTCATTTGCACTTAATCCGAATTGGTCATTTTTCAAGCTACCTTGCAAGCAGAATTTTGGTATGCTTTCTCAATGAAAGTTGGCACATTTTGTGCCTAGTTTCACCTCCAATTGGTCTCATACCAATTGGAGTTACACATTTAGAGTTATAGGCCAAAATGCACACTGTCCTTAATTACATTGCTTAAACATGTAGCAATTACACATTTACCTTACCATAAATCCACTCCTCAACCCAATTCTGTTTTGGTACATTACCAAAACCATATACCACTTCACTTTAAAGTCATTTTGGGCAGATTACAAACATCCTTAAGACACCAAATAAAACTCTAATTCATAAAGTCCAAATACAACCACAAATACACATAAATACTACTCATGATTTCATACAATTTCGACAACTAATTTATATACATATCCATCAATCCTCAATGTCATAATTCTGCCAATATCTTCATGAATTCATACATTCATCATGGAGTCTCAAGGCTGTCGAAATGCTCCACCTTACCAAAGTTTCACATAACTTCCTCCACTTCAATTTCAAACGCACAATCACCACATATACATGGAATTAACTTACTAATACATTAAATCACCCTACTCAACATAAATTCTCATCAAATATATGTATGAATATTTCATTAAACATACAACTCCATGGCTGTCCAAAATGGATATATCAATAACTCCTCAAACTTGAAAATTTTCTTCACAAATCAAACACCCATAACATGTATACAAAGTTTAACAAAGAAATATTCAAAAATACAAACTTACCTATGGTTGGGACTTGTTAAACCTTCACTAAACTTCTTGATTTTGGTATCAAACTCTTCCTTATGATGTGGAGATAAAACTTAATGAAGACAAGTAATCAAAATCTAGCTTGAAAATGGGTGAAATGAAGCCATGCAAATGGGGTGGCCATAGAAGGGCTTTAGGAGTTCTTCCTTACGGCAATGGATGAATAAATGAGGAAGATGAAGTTTGAGTGGGAGAAATCTGCCCACTTATGATTATATTTAATCCATATTATAATTCTTAGTGGTCCACTTACTCAAATTAATCATATAATAAGCTTAAAGTGCTAATTACACAATTTTCACTCCACTTTTGGCTATTTACATTAGGTACCACTAAACTAAATTTTCATTTTATTTTCTAAGTGTAATATTATTTACTTTTAATGGATATTTAGGTCAAAAGACAATTCGGGATGTCAAATGACCATAATGCCCCTGTTCGGGTTGCATTCCCGATTTTTCGGTAACACCGGGTTTTGTGTGTTTTTCGATTTCTCACTTTTCTTTGTACTAATTATTTAATTTTTCTTTCATATTTCTAATGATATTTATACTTCAATTGATGTCTCTTTAAGTCCTAAAAATATTTTCCAGGGTTCCCCGTAGTCCAGGGCTAGTCAATGGTCCACGCCGTGACTTCCCTGTGCGGTCACCCATCGCTAAGGTTCTCGACTCGCTTAACTTGGTTACATTTCTTTGCTATTATTTTTCCTTTGTTTTTCTTGTATTTTCCTTTCTTGTATTTCATTATTTTATGTCTCCTCACTCATAACGAAGTGTAGTTCTAGGCATCCTAGCTGTTCGGACAACACTGGTCACCGGAACAGTAGAACGCACTACCGAACATAGGGGTGTTACAATTCTCCCCCCCCCCCCCCTTAAAATAAATTTCGTCTCAAATTTTACCTGGTATTAGTCTCTGATCTGCTGTGGGTGCTGTATCCTCATATCCTCTTCATGTTCCCAAGTAGCTTCCTGGCCTGAATGATGGTTCCACAGCACTTTAACCAGGTGTATCTGTTTGTTCCTCAGCTGCTTCACCTCATAAGCCAGAATTTTTATGGGTTCTTCCTCATATGAGAGGTCTGGATTTACCTCAATCTCTTCAACTGATAGTACATGAGATGGGTGAGATCTGTACCTCCTTAACATGGACACATGGAAGACACTGTGTATCCTTACTAGCTCTGGAGGTAATGCCAACCGATATGCTAAAGGACCCACTATTTCTAGAACCTCATATGGTCCGATAAAACGAGGACTCAGTTTCCCCTTTCTGCCAAATCTCATAATCCTCTTCCAAGGAGAAACTTTGAGGAATACCTTATCACCCACTGCATATTCAATATCTCTTCTTTTCAGATCAACATAGGACTTCTGACGGTCTGATGCAGCCTTGAGTCTATCTCTAATCAATCTGATCTTTTCCTCTGTCTGCTGAACAATTTCTTGCCCAATCATCTTCCTTTCACCTACTTCATCCCAACATAAGGGAGTTCTTCACTTTCTGCCATATAAAGCTTCATATGGAGCCATCCCAATGCTTGATTGGTAGCTATTGTTATAAGCAAACTCAATCAAAGGCAAGTGTGTATCCCAACTACCTTCAAATTCAATCACACAAACCTGTAGCATATCCTCCAATATCTGAATAACCCTCTCAGACTGGCCATCTGTCTGTGGGTGGAATGCTGTGCTGAAGTTCAATCTAGTTCCTAGGGCTCTCTGAAGACTACCCCATAATCTAGAGGTGAACCTAGGATCTCTGTCAGATACAATTGATACTGGCACTCCATGCAATTTTACAATCTCATATATGTAAAATCTGGCCAATCTTTCCAGGCTATAGTCCATCCGAACTGGCAAAAAGTGAGCAGACTTGGTCAATCTGTCAACTATAACCCATACTGCATCATGACTACTCTGTGTCCTTGGAAGTCCTGTAATAAAATCCATAGTTATCCGTTCGCATTTCCACTCTGGTACTGACAAAGGATGTAACAAACCAGCTGGAACTTGATGTTCTGCCTTTACTTGCTGACAAGTTAGGCATTTGGAAACAAATTCAGCTTTTTCTCTCTTCATACCCATCCACCAAGTAATGCTCTTTCAGCCCTTTGTACATTTTAGTTCCACGAGTGCATAGCAAATGGAGACTCATGTGCTTCCTTAATAATGATCTGTCTTAGTGCATCATTAGGAGCGCACATTCGCCTACGATGTAGCAATAAACCATCATCTCTCATAGAGAATTCAGGTTTCTTGCCTGCTGAACTTCTTTCGGTAGCTTCCGATATTTTCATCACTCTGGCAGCCATTACGATCGATCAATCAACACCGGCTGTACATGTCAAGCAACTCTGTCCATCATCATCATCAATCTCTAAAGCGGCATCTTTGTGCTTTCAATTCATATACCATGGACAAAGGAGAAACTCTGAGACTTGCCATAGTCTTGCGACTTAAGGCGTCAGCCACCACATTTGCTTTCGCTGGCTGATAGTCTATTAAGCAATCATAATCTTTGATGAGTTCTAACCATCTCCTCTGCCTCAAATTTAATTCCTTCTGGGTGCCTAAGTACTTCAAGCTCTTGTGATCTGTGTAAATGTAGCATTTTTTCCCATACAAATAGTGTCTCCAGATCTTCAGAGCAAAAACAATAGCTGCTAACTCCAGATCATGTGTTGGGTAGTTCCTCTCATGCGGTTTCAGCTGGCGTGATGCATAAGCAATGACATTCCGATCTTGCATCAGTACACAGCCTAACCCATTGTGAGAAGCATCACTATAAACTGTGTATTCTTTACCCGGAGTAGGTAAAGTGAGGACTGGAGCTTCAATCAAACACTTCTTCAACTCATTAAAACTCTGCTGGCATTTATCAGTCCACTGAAATTTTACATCTTTCCGAAGCAGTTTGGTCAGTGGAGAAGATAACATAGAAAACCCCTTCACAAACCAACGATAATATCTAGCTAGACCCAGAAAACTGCGAATTTCCGTGATGTTCCTGGGCGGCTTCCAATTAAGGATAGCTTCTACCTTGCTGGAATCTACCTTGATCCCTTCAGCTGACACAACATGTCCCAAAAAGGAGATTTCTTTCAGCCAAAATTCACATTTCGATAATTTGGCGTATAGTTGTTTCTCCCTTAAAGTCTGCAGTACAATCCACAGATGTCTGTCATGCTCCTCTGCATTCCTTGAATATATCAAAATGTCATCAATAAACACCACCACAAATTGATAGAGATATGGTCTGAAGATAGTGTTCATCAGATCCATAAAAGCAGCTGGAGCATTTGTTAACCCGAATGGCATTACTAGAAACTCACAGTGGCCATACCGAGTTCTGAAAGCAGTTTTTGGAATACTCTGCTCTTGCACCTCCAACTGATAATAACCAGATCGCAAATCAATTTTGGAGAATACAGATGCACCCTTCAACTGATCAAACAGATCATCAATGCGAGGCAATGGATATCTGTTCTTTATTGTCACCTTATTCAACTGCCGGTAATCTATACATAAGCGGAGAGTACCATCCTTCTTCTTAACAAACAACACTAGTGCTCCCCAAGGTGACACACTAGGGCGGATGAAGCCCTTTTCAAGTAATTCTTGCAATTGTATCTTCAACTCCTTCAACTCTGCTGGTGCCATTCTGTATGGCGTTATGGAGATTGGATCCACACCAGGCATAACATTAATTTCAAACTTCACTTCTCTTTCTGGAGGTAATCCTGGCAATTCATCAGGAAACACATCTGGAAAGTCATGTACTGTAGGGATGTCCTTCAATGCTGGACTCCCCACTTGGGTGTCTACCACATGTTCCAAGTAGGCTTCACACCCCTTTCTGATCATTTTTCTGGCTAGTGCAGCCGAAATGATGTTTGATGGCAATAACTGCATCTCCCCATGTATTACCACATCATTTGTCTTGAGGAGACCAAAGTGATTTGTCTTGACCTCTGATCCAATCATGGCATGATGCCTAGCTAACCAATCCATGCCCAAGATGATATCATAATCTCTAAACGGCATTTCAATGAAATCAGACAGGAAAGTGTGTCCTTGGATCACCAAAGGACAATCTCTATACATTCTATTAACCCTGACCTCCTGTCCTAACGGACTTGTTACTAACACCTCAAAGTCCATTTTTGTACATGGAAAAGCAATGCAATCAATGATGCTAGCACTCACATAAGAATGGGTAGAACCCAGATCAAATAACACAAACACATCTTGATTAAAAGTTGAGAAGGTACCAGCCACAACATCAGATGTCTCGGCCTCTTCCCTCTGTCTCATTGCATACATTCTGATTGGAGCACTGTCTTGCTCTGATTGTTTCACTGTGCCTTGGCTGCCTGCTGGGCTACCTCTACCCCTGCCTCTACCTCTGCTAGGTGGTTGTGAACTTCTGGTGACAGGGCTCTGAACTGACCCTTCTGCAGTAGTAGGAGGTGGTCCAACTCTGCGACTACTGGTGCAGTCCTTGGTAAAGTGTCCTGTGCCTCCACAGTTATAACAGGCTCCAATAGCCTTGTAGCAGATCCCACCATGATTTCTTCCACATGTCTCACATTGGCGGGGAGGGTAGGAACCTCTGGTACTCTGCTGACCAGATAGGGGAGGCTTCTGTCCTGAATATCTTCCCCTACCAGATTTCTTGCCACCTCTGCCATGTCCCCCATAGTTCTTCCTCTTTCCAGTAGGACCACTGGAACTTTGTTCTACAAATTTTCCCTCTTTCTCTGTCTTCTCTGATTTCTTTTTCTCAGGAGCAGCTTCAGACTCAATTCTTTCTAACCATTGTTCAGCTTCTAGAGGATCTACTGTCCCCTTGAACTCTGTAGCCCCATACTTCATCAATTTATCATACTGCCTAGTAGGAGACTGTGGTTGTACCACTGGTGTCTGTATTGAGACTTGAGTAGGCATATTACCAGCCATTTGTTGGAACATTGCAGCCACTGTGAGCAAGCGAGCAGAAGCTGCAGATGCTGCAGGGGCTGGTGTTGCTGAACCACTGACATTATGTAGGCCTGGGGCATCCCCTTGCACCTCAGCCTCAATAGATTGATCGACTGAACGATCACCCTCTTCCATAGTCAATGCGAGGATTTTAGATCTCCTGAACAAATAACACAATGAGATTTCCTCCCGTTAGTGCATATTTATAATGTAATGTACCGTATGTATCAAACAATGATATTGAGCAGTTGTACTATGAAGAAAGAACATTCAAATAACAGGTGAAAATAGAATTAAAAAACTTTGCTCTGATACCACTTAAAACATGTCACACCCTACCCCTCTGTAAGGCATAACATGATCCCGTAGTATATCTAATGAATTACCAACTTCGTCTACTGATAACCCATTAAATACACTACAAGGGATTTTAAAAACTTTTCTTATTTCTTTTACAGTGGTGAGCACTATTTACAGGTGTTAAAAAAACTTTTTGAATTGAAGTGATAGAACTAACATATTTGAATTATTTGGAATTTCTATAAAAATTTTGGCGGAGTGCCATCTGTATTTTGGATAAAACAGTTCTTCAGAAAACCTGTAAAAAGCACTTCAATATATTTCCAAATCTCAACACCAACATATTTTTCAACACAATATATTTCTCAATTCAAATTCACAGTAATTTTTCAAAGTCTGAGATACAAGAAATATAATACAATTTTTACAAGTCAAAATATCTCATAATTTACTTTACAACTTCAATGTACAATTTTAATTTACAACTGCTCAAAATCAAAAACAATATGTACATACAGTGGTCATACATTACAGTACAAAATGCAAAATGTTGGTATACTCATTATACCCAATAATCTCTCGCTGGAGGTACTAGCAGCCTAGTCTGCTGCCCTGTCTGTTTGTCTACCTGCGACAGCAATAAAAAGCTATCGCTGAGATGATGTCTCAGTGGTGCACAACATTAACCAAATACAATTTAAATCACAATTCATAAATCATATAAATAGTGGATACTTAAAACCATAGTTAATTTCAAGACAGTAATTGTCAATAAGAATTTAAACTCTATTTCTCAATATCACAATAAATTTCAATAAGTCAGATCATGGTTGAATTCAAAAGACAGTATATGTCAATAAGAGTTTAAATTCATTTCACAATCTCACAATACATATCAACAAATCACACACAGCTTAATCATGTTCAAAAGTTCAATTCGTCCCAAAAGCCGATAGCTAATGAGGTATTCAATTCGTCCCAAAAGTCAATGACTAATGAGGAATAACATAGCTAGCTAGCAAGAATATGAGTACTCATCCAATTCGTCCTCAACAGGCACACACCTCAACACTTCAGCCAGAGAGGGAATTCAATTCGTCCCACTAGATAAGCTACCGAGGAATATAATCAACATACATAATAGCTGTGGTTTCAAACCATTTCCAATGCTTTTCAATCAATAAGTATCCATCAATATCATTCAAACAATTTCTCACAATTTCAAACCATTTACAGTGCTTTTCAAGCGATAAATATCCATTCAAACACATTTCCACAATTTAAAATAATAATGTACAAATAGTCATAATTTATTTCAATTGAAAAATTCAAAAGAAATAGTTGTTGTGCACAAACCTCTGATAATTGTCTCCTGGTCTGGACTCAGTGTTTCCTTCCCTTTCCCTGAGTCTTTACTAACTGAGAAACTCAATTTGAAGTGTTTCAGTACTAAATTAAATGGTCTCTATCGATAATGCTTGATAAGTAGTTCACCGAAAGCTATTATTTGCTTAATCACCTAATATATCGACCCTCAATGCGTTCTAGGTAAATTAGGTTTTAGCGTCACTAATATGTCACATTCGATAGTCTTTTAGGGTTGGTACATGTTACCAATTTCATTTCCTTGTTTAGTGCATTTTATTGCAAATTGCTGGATTCCGGGATACTAGTTTGACCTAGCCGGACGACCTAGTTCCCTCGCTTTTCGGGTTTCGGTCAAAACTAAAAACTTGTAGATCTATGTCTTATGGAACGCGGGACAAAATTTTAGGTCATTCCAAGTTATGTAGACCAAGTTATGGTCATTTTACTATTGCTGGTCAAATGGCATCAAATTAGGTCATTTTAGGTCAATTTGGTCAACTTTAGTTCGGCCAGTTTTTGGACCCGAACTTGTGCAAGCTGTTTGACTTGCTTATGGTCATTTCTGGGCTTTGTGTCTTCATAAGACTTGTAGGTATGGGTCTTAACTATTCATGGTTAAAATTTCAGGTCAATTGGACCTGTTTTGAGTGAGTTATGGCCTAAACAATAACTGCTGCCCAATTGGTCAATTTTCAGGCCTCATTTGCACTTAATCCGAATCGGTCATTTTTCAAGCTACCTTGCAAGCAGAATTTTGGTATGCTTTCTCAATGAAAGTTGGCACATTTTGTGCCTAGTTTCACCTCCAATTGGTCTCATACCAATTGGAGTTACACATTTAGAGTTATAGGCCAAAATGCACACTGTCCTTAATTACCTTGCTTAAACATGTAGCAATTACACATTTACCTTACCATAAATCCACTCCTCAACCCAATTTTGTTTTGGTACATTACCAAAACCATATACCACTTCACTTTAAAGTCACTTTGCGCAGATTACAAACATTCTTAATACACCAAATAAAACTCTAATTCATAAAGTCCAAATACAACCACAAATACACATAAACACTACTCATTATTTCATACAATTTCCACAACTAATTTATATACATATCCATCAATCCTCATTGCCATAATTCTGCCAATGTCTTCATGAATTCATACATTCATCATGGAGTCTCAAGGCTGCCGAAATGCTCCACCTTACCAAAGTTTCACATAACTTCCTCCACTTCAATTTCGAATGCACAATCACCACATATACATGGAATTAACTTACTAGGACATTAAATCACCCTACTCAACATAAATTCTCGTCAAATATATGTATGAATATTTCATTAAACATACAACTCCATGGCTGTCCAAAATGGATACATCAATAACTCCTCAAACTTGAAAATTTTCTTCACAAATCAAACACCCATAACATGTATACAAAGTTTAACAAAGCAATATTCAAAAATACAAACTTACCTATGGTTGGGACTTGTTAAACCTTCACTAAACTTCTTGATTTTGGTATCAAACTCTTCCTTATGATGTGGAGATAAAACTTAATGAAGACAAGTAATCAAAATCTAGCTTGAAAATGGGTGAAATGAAGCCATGCAAATGGGGTGGCCATGGAAGGGCTTTAGGAGTTCTTCCTTACGGCAATGGATGAATAAATGAGGAAGATGAAGTTTGAGTGGGAGAAATCTGCCCACTTATGATTATATTTAATCCATATTATAATTCTTAGTGGTCCACTTACTCAAATTAATCATATAATAAGCTTAAAGTACTAATTACACAATTTTCACTCCACTTTTGGCTATTTGCATTAGGTACCACTAAACTAATTTTTCATTTTATTTTCTAAGTGTAATATTATTTATTTTTAATGGATATTTAGGTCAAAAGACAATTTGGGATGTCAAATGACCATAATGCCCTTGTTCGGGTTGCATTCCCGATTTTTCGGTAACACCAGGTTTTGTCTGTTTTTCGATTTCTCACTTTTCTTTGTACTAATTATTTAATTTTTCTTTGATATTTCTAATGATATTTATAATTCAATTGATGTCTCTTTAAGTCCTAAAAATATTTTCCAGGGTTCCCCGCAGTCCAGGGCTAGTCAACGGTCCACGCCGTGACTTCCCGGTGCGGTCACCCATCGCTAAGGTTCTCGACTCGCTTAACTTGGTTACATTTCTTTGCTATTATTTTTCCTTTGTTTTTCTTGTATTTTCCTTTCTTGTATTTCATTATTTTATGCCTCTTCACTCATAACGAAGTGTAGTTCTAGGCATCCTAGCTGTCCGGACAACACTGGTCACCGGAACAGTAGAACGCACTACCGAACATAGGGGTGTTACAGGCGGGGAGGGTAGGAACTTCTGGTAGTTTGCTGACCAAATGGAGGAGGTCTCTGTCCTGAAAATCTTCCCCTACCAGACTTTTTACCACCTTTGTTGTGTCCCCCAAAGTTCTTCCTCTTCCCAATAGGACCACTGGAACTCTGATCTACTGACTTCCTATCACACCTTACCCCTCTGTAAGGCATAACATGATCCCATAGAATACTTAATGAACTACCGAACTTCAGCTACCGATAACTCATTAAGTACCCTACAAGGAATTTTAAAATAATTTTCTTACATTTTGGAAGTGGTGAGCATTTTGGTAGGAATTAAAAACCATTTATTCAAAGTTTAAATACTAGTAAAAAATTTTTGTCCATTTTAATTTTGCCACAAATTTTATAAAAATTTTGACAGAGTTCCGTTTGTATTTGGAGAAAACAGTTCTTCGAATACCTGAAAAAAAAACACTTCCAATAATTTTCTCAACTTCTAACCTCCAATTAATCTCAAATCAACTCAATTCCTAGGGCTCTCTGAAAACTACCCCAGAATCTAGAAGTGAACCTAGGATGTCTGTCTGATACAATGGATACTTGCACTCCATGAAGTCTCACAATTTCATCGATGTACAACCTAGCCAATCTGTCCAAACTCTAGTCCATTCGGACTGGCAGAAAATGAGCAGACTTAGTCAGTCTGTCGACAATGACCCATACTGCATCATGACTCTTCTGTGTCGTTGGAAGTCCCATAACAAAATCCATAGTTATTCTCTCCCATTTTCCATTCTGGCACTGGTAGTGGATGTAACAACCCAGTGGGTACTTGATGCTCTGCCTTTACTTGCTGACAAGTTAGGCATTTGGATACAAATTCTACCACATCTCTCTTCATACCCATCCACCAGTAATGCTCCTTTAGCCCTCTATACATTTTTGTACCACCAGGGTGCATGGAAAAAGGAGACTCATGTGCTTCCTTCAAAATGATCTGCCTCAAATCAACATCATTAGGAACACACATTCTGCCCTGGTGTAGCAATAGACCATCATCTCTTATTGAGAATTCTGTTTTCTTGCCCTGCTTGACTTCTTCCAACAATCTCTGATACTTCTGATCATTCTGAGCAGCCATTCTAATCTGATCAATCAATATTGGCTGTACATGCCATGCAGCTGCTGTCTGCCCACCATCATTAATCTCTAAGCTGGCATGCAATAAACTTAACTCATGCACCAAAGAAAAAGAAGTAACCCTTAGACTTGCCATAGTCTTACAACTTAAGGCGTCAGCCACAACATTAGCTTTCCCTGGCTGATAGTCTATTAGACAATCATAGTCTTTTATTAACTCTAACCATCTCCTCTGTCTCAAATTCAACTCTTTCTGGGTGCCCAAATACTTCAAACTCTTATGATCTGTATAGATGTAGCACTTCTCCCCATACAAATAATGTCTCCAGATCTTAAGCGCAAACACAATAGCTACAAGCTCTAAGTCATGTGTCGGATAATTCCTCTCATGCGGTTTTAGCTGGCGTGATTCATAGGCAATGACATTTCGATCTTGCATCAATACACAGCCTAACCCATTGTGAGAAGCATCACTATAAACTGTATATTCTTTACCCGGTGTAGGTAAAGTCAGGACTGGAGCCTTTGTCAAACATCTTTTCAATTCATCAAAACTTTGCTGGCATTTGTCCGTCCACTAAAATTTCACATTCTTTCTAAGTAGCTTGGTCAATGGAGATGCCAACATGGAGAATCCCTTCACAAATCGACGGTAGTATCCAGCTAACCCCAGAAAATAGCGAATCTCTATGACATTTCTGGGTGGCTTCCAATTAAGGATAGCTTCAATCTTGCTAGGATCTACCTTAATACCCTCTGCTGATACTATGTGCCCCGAAAAGGATATCTCCTTCAACCAAAATTCACATTTTGATAATTTGGCGTATAGCTGTTTCTCCCTCAAAGTCTGCAGTACAATCCGCAGATGTCTATCATGCTCTTCTGCATTCCTCGAATAGACCAACATATCATCGATAAATACCATAATAAACTGGTCGAGGTATGGTATGAAGATAGTATTCATCAGATCCATAAAAGCAGCTGGAGCATTAGTTAACCCGAATGGCATAACCAAGAACTCATAATGGCCATAACGGGTTCTGAAGGCAGTTTTAGGAATACTCTGCTCTTGTACTTTCAACTGATAATAACCTGATCTCAGGTCAATTTTGGAGAACACAGTTGCACCTCTCAACTGATCAAATAAGTCATCAGTGCGGGGCAATGGGTATCTGTTCTTTATTGTCACCTTATTTAACTGCCGATAGTCAATGTATAACCAGAGAGTGCCATCCTTCTTTTTCACAAACAACACTGGCGCTCCCCAAGGTGACACAATAGGGCGGATAAAGCCCTTATCAAGCAGCTCTTGCAATTGCACTTCCAACTCCTTCAATTCTGCAGGTGCCATTCTGTATGGTGTTATGGGGATTGGGTCCACACCAGGAATGACATCAATTTCAAACTGCACTTCTCTTTCTGGAGGTAATCCTGGCAATTCATTAGGAAATACATCCGGAAAGTCACATACAGTAGGAATGTCCTTCAGTGCTGGACTCCCCACTTGGGTGTCTATCACATGTGCCAAGTACGCCTGACACCCTTTTCTAATCATTTTTCTAGCCAGTGCAGCTGAAATGATGTTTGAAGGCAATAGCTGCCTCTCCCCATGAATTACTACATCACCATACTAGGAAGACCAAAAGTGACTGTCTTCAGTCTACAGTCAATCATCGCATGATGCTTGGCTAACCAATCCATGCCCAAGATAATATCATAATCTCTGAAGTGCATTTCAATTAAATCAGACAGAAAAGTGTGTCCTTGGATCACTAAAGGACAGTCCCTATATAGCCTATTTACCCTAACCTCTTGGCCTAATGGACTAGTTACTAGCATATCATAGTCCATTGGTACACACTGAATAGTAGTAGAAAACATCACACTAGCACAAACATACGAATGTGTGGAGCCAGGATCAAATAACACATGTACATCTTGGTCAAGGATGGAAAAATTACCAGCTACAATGTCTGATGTTTTAGCCTCTTCCCTCTGACGCATGGTATACACTCTGACTGGTGCGCCACTGGGTACTGGCTGGTTAACAGTGCTTTGACTTCCAGGAGTGTTACCAGGACCCCTACCTCTGCCTGTACTTCTAGCAGCTGACTGTGACCCTCTAGGTGCAGAGACTTGGGCTGATCCCTCATATGTAGCAGAAGGTCCAGACCGGCGCGAACTAGTACAATCCTTAGCAAAATGTCCGCTCCCTCCACAGTTAAGACATGCACCGGTGGCCTTGAAACAAACCCCACTGTGAGTTCTACCACAAGTTTCACACTGTCGTACTGATAGAGCTCCTCGGGGTGCCTATTGGGTCTCCTGACTAGACCGGGGTGATCTTTGGCCAAAAAATCTGCCTCTGCCAGATCAACGGGAGCTGGATCCCCCAAACTATTTCCTCTTTCCAGAACCACTCTCTGATGCTTGTCCCGTAGTCTTTTCAGTTTTCTCTTTCTCTTGTGTATCCTTTTTCACTGCCCCTTCTGATTCTATCCTTTCCAGTTTCAGGGCCTGTGAGATCAACTCAGTGAAATTCTGATGTCGGAAACCCATGACTTGCATCCTCAGATTCGCCCTTAACCCGGACTCAAACCTCTTACATCTATCTCTGGGGGTGGAGACTAAGCTTCCAGTATAGTGGCTTAGCCTTGAAAAGTCTCTCTCATACTCTACTATGGTTCTATCTCCTTGTTTCAAACTCAAGAATTCTTGTAATTTCATATCTACATACGCATCAGGAACCCATTTCTGCCTGAATTCCCTCAGGAAGTCTGTCCATATCAGCACAGGTGGCTCAACCTGGCTGTGGGGGATGGTCTTCCACCATTCATATGCATCCCCTTGGAGAAGAGATACTGAATACTCAAATTTTAAATCTTCAGTACACTACAACTTTCTGAAAACCCGTTCTATTCTTTCCAACCACTGTTCTGCCTCGAGTGGATCCACAGTGCCTTTAAACTCGATGGCCCCAAATTTCATCAATTTTTCATATTGCCGAGCTGAGGGCTATGGTTGTGCTACAGGTACTTGCATCTGAGCTTTGGGTGGCACATTTCCTGCCATTTGCTAAAAAAACGCAGCCATCTGCTGTACAAACTGAGCAAGGAACTGTGGAGTTGGAGTAATTGACCCACTCACATTCTGGAGTGCTGGGGCTTCCCCTTGAACCTCAGCCTCAATAGATTGTTCTTCGGAATGATCTCCTCCTTCCATTCCATTTTCCCAAATTTTCTACTTCCTGAGATCAAACACAAGGAGGTTGACCTCCGTTAGTGCATATTCATGATGTAAATATGTCATATGTATCAATTAAAGACATTTGAGAAGTTGTACTTATCAATAAAATATTCATACACATAGTCAAAAATTATTGAAAAATCATGCTCTGATACCATTAAAACATGTCACACCTTACCCCTCTGTAAGGCATAACAAGATCTCGTAGAATACTTAATGAACTACCGAACTTCACCTACCGATAACTCATTAAGTACCCTACAAGGGATTTTAAAACATTTTTCTTACATTTTGGAAGTGGTGAGCATTTTGGTAGGAATTAAAAACCATTTATTCAAAGTTTAAATACTAGTAAAAAATTTTTGTCCATTTTAATTTTGCCGCAAATTTTATAAAAATTTTGACAGAGTTCCTTTTGTATTTGGAGAAAACAGTTCTTCAAATACCTGAAAAAAAAAAAAAACACTTCCAATAATTTTCTCAACTCCCAACCTCCAATTAATCTCAAATCAACTCAATTCAATTCACTTCAAAATAATTCCACAATCCAAATCAAAATTTATCAGCTCAAAATATTTAATAACTTCATTCACAAGGCATAGAATATGAAATTCACAAGTATAAATATTAATTTACAGAAGGAAATCCAAAATAATATTATTACAATTTATTTTACAACTGCTCAACTTTACATTGATACATAAAGCGTTATAATATTTACATTAAAATTAACTACAGGGATATAAAATGATACCTGTACAAAAGATCAGTGTGGTCCTCAACTCAATAGCAGCTCACTTTGCTACTTTTTCCTTGCTCTTATCTGCGACAGCAAAATAAGTTATCGCTGAGTATAAAAATACTCAGTGGTGCACAATAAAAATTTAAAATACGATACATAAATTATTCATTGCCAAAACATAATTTAAATATTTCTCAATCACATTTCACAATTATCAAAACTTAGAATAATACAATTTAGTCAAATAATTTAATAAACACAATGTTGCCAAAATCATGCACAACTTAAGCCATGACAACTCAATTCAATTCACTTCAAAATAATTCCACAATCCAAATCAAAATTTATCATCTCAAAATATTTAATAACTTCATTCACAAGGCATAGAATATGAAATTTACAAGTATAAATATTAATTTACAGAAGGAAATCCAAAATAATATTATTACAATTTATTTTACAACTGCTCAACTTTACATTGATACATAAAGCGTTATAATATTTACATTAAAATTAACTACAGGGATATAAAATGATACCTGTACAAAAGATCAGTGTGGTCCTCAACTCAATAGCAGCTCACTTTGCTACTTTTTCCTTGCTCTTATCTGCGACAGCAAAATAAGCTATCGCTGAGTATAAAAATACTCAGTGGTGCACAATAAAAATTTAAAATACGATACATAAATTATTCATTGCCAAAACATAATTTAAATATTTCTCAATCACATTTCACAATTATCAAAACTTAGAATAATACAATTTAGTCAAATAATTTAATAAACACAATGTTGCCAAAATCATGCACAACTTAAGCCATGACACAAAATTTCCGATCAATGCCGTGTTGTACACCATGACAAAGCAATCTACAACCTCACTAATTGAAATCAATAAGGGAGGTGGCTAGCTAGCTAATGAGTACTCATCCGATCTCAACCTCAACTGGCAAGCCAGAGAGGGAGGAAAATAAACAATCTCAACCCCATAAATGGAGGAGGAATATTGTGATACTGTCATGCTAAGTGTGAACACAAAATCAATTCAAAACAATTTATTTAAATAATTTATGAGAAATCTGATCAATTTTCAAAGTCATACTTGCAATTATAAAATGGCAACATAGCACATAATTAGTCACAGAAGTCAAATTTTTGAGAATACAATATGTAAACAAGAATTATTGTGCACAGACCTGACGTGAGTCGCCTCTAGGCCTTGACTCAGTCTCTCAGAGCTTCCAAGCCTTTTTCAGCTGAAACACACAGTTTCACAGTGTTTCAGCACCATAGCTTAGCATAAATCCAAAAATAAATTTAACTTCACTTTTACCTAGCTTTAATGTGCTAAATTCGACGTTGTCGAAGTTTTGTGTTTCGGGTTACTATTCACTACACTATTCAAGTCAAATTGTTGACTTTTTAAGGCTTAATAGGTATGGGAACTCCAACTTCACCCACATACCACATTTTGGTCATTAAATTTGTTGATTTTGGTCATTTTCTCAAAGCTTAAGTCCTTTAGGCAAAATTGTCAAATTTTCAATTTTGGTGTCCCTAGTTGCACTGTTCCATTAGTTATTCTACTGTTAGAATTTGGCAAACCTTTCTGCACATAAAATGTTCCCTATTGTCTTTATTCTCCTTTTTGAATCACTGCAATTGGAGTTTTGTAGCTCAAGTTATGGCCATTTGAACTATGGCTGCCGGATTGAATACAACCCAGATTTTCTGGGCAATTTTGGTTCAGGCAGTTTTAGGTCACCAACTTGGGGTGGCCAAATGACTTGGTTTCTAGCAGAATTTGGGTTTGTGTTCTTCATGAAAATTTTAGGTCTATATCTCATCTAACAACTGGTAAAATTTCAGGTCATTTTGACCTACCTAGCTCAAGTTATGGCCAAATGAACAGATACGTCAGTTTGTACAGGGACAGACTGAGATTTTTCGAATTGAATCAATTTGTTCACTAGGTTTTGGTCACCTTTTGGGCATGGTTCCTAAACGAAAATTGTGTCATTTAGTGCCTATTTTCATCCCCAATTGGTCTCATACCAATTGGACTTGTAAAATTTCATTTTTGGTCCCTCAAAGTTGACTTGGTCATGCTACCAGTAGCATGACCACACTCCCTCCAAAATTGACTTTATTTCCAACCCTTCCATCACAACTCATTTGGTCACAAATGACCATTTTTCACTTCAAATTAGGTCAAAGACATCATTTACTCATTTCTCACATTTTTGGTCCATAAACCCTAAGTCCCAAAACCCTAACTTACTAAATTGTTGCATTTAGCCACATTTAATGCTTTTAACTATAATCACTAAGCTAATTGGGGTTTATATACTCATTCAAATCCATCAAACTATGCAAATTATACTCCCCTTCAAGCTAACCGAAATTTCAGTAATGGTCCCTCACAATTTTTTTCTTTTCATTTTAAGCATATTACAAGCTAATTCAAACTAAAAACACAGCAATCAAATCTCAAACTTTCAAATTGATATGCTTACCTCAACTTTAATATCCAATCTTCAATTTTTCTCCACTTTTCTTTTTTCTTTCTTGTTAAATTTCTTTCTCAAGGGAAGGGAATAATGTTTTATGGAGTGATTATGGAAAAAAATTGGGATTTGGTAAGGGTTTCAAGGCTTGAAGACAAGCTTTAATGGAGGTTTAACTATGGTGAGGGAGAGAGAGATGGGAGGTGGCAACAATGAAAAAAAATGACCAAAATGATTTCTTTTTTATTTCTTTTATGTAATTTATCTTATGGAAGACCTAAAAAAAATCTAATTAATTAAATATATTAATTATTACTTTTATGGCATCATGCATGATGTCATCTACTTACACTTTTTCATTTTCTTTTTTTTTTCTATTAGTTCTTTAATTTAATTCTCGATTCCGAAATTTTCTTTTCTCCGATTTTATTTGACAGTTAGGTCAGGAGTCAGCTCTCTAGGTCAATTGACCAAATTGCCCATTGCCGGTTCATCCCGGTTTGTAAATAATTCAATATTTCTTCTTTCTCCTTGACCTAATTATTTGACTGACTTAACAGTTCTTTTTCATGATTTTCTCTTTTTCACTGTGTTCATAAGGGTCCTAAGGACCGACGTCACATTCTGATTCAAATTTGAGTTTAAAATGACTTCGCAGTCCTTCCCGAGAAGGTCACCCATCGTTGTGACTCTCGGCTCGTTTAACTTCTTATATTCTGTTTTTCTTATTTATACTTAACTAATTGGCAATTACTAATTATTTGTATTTATGGCTTCTTTAGTTGTCTTAAGTGTGGTTCTAATCCCCTTTTACACCATTCCCTGTTGGTAGCAAGGAGACTTCCTGCATAGTGGCTCAGGCGGAAAAACTCCCTTTCATACTCTGCCGCTGATCTACTTCCCTGTTTCAGACTTAAGAACTCCTGTAGCTTCTGGTCCACATAGGCATCTAGGATATATTTTTATCTGAACTCTCGCAGAAAGTCATCCCAGGTTAGTACTGGGGGTTCCACCAAACTATGAGGAATGGTTTTCCACCAGTCATATGCGTCTCCCTATAGTAGTGACACTGAATACTCAAATCTTAGCTCCTCTGTACAATGTAGTTTCTTAAACACCCTATCCATTGTCTCTAACCATTGCTCTACCTTTAGAGGATCCATTGTCCCCTTAAACTCAGTAGCCCCATATTTAATCAGCTTATCATACTGCTTAGCTGAAGACTGTGGTTGTGCCACTGGTGTCTATAGTGGGACTTGAGTAGGCATGTTACTAGCCATCTGTTGGAACATTACAGCCATCTACTGAGCGAACTGAGCAAGAAACCGCGTTACTGAGAGGGCTGGTGCGGCTGATCCACTCACATTGTGTAGGGCTGGGGCATCCCCTTGTACGTCAGCCTCTATTGATTGATCGACTAAATGATCCCCCTCTTCCATAGTCAATTTGAGGATCTTAGACCTCCTAAACAAATAACATATGGAGATTTCCGCCTGTTAGTGCATATTATAATGCAATGTACTATATGTATTTAATAATGACATTGAGCAGTTATACTATGAAGAAAGAATATTCAAATTACAGGTGAAAACAGAATTTAAAAACTAGCTCTGACACCACTAAAACATGTCACACCCTACCCCTCTATAAGGCATAACATGATCCCTTAATAGACCTAATGAATTACCAAACTTCGTCTACTGATAACCTATTAAAAACACTACAAGGGATTTTAAACCTTTTTTAGCTTCTTTTTTACAGTGGTGAGCATTATTGACAGGTGTTAAAAATTTTCTTTTATTGAAGTGAAACCAAATAACGAATTTAAAGTATTAATAATTTTCGTAAAAATTTTGGCAGAGTGCCATCTGTATTTTGAATAAAAAAGTTCTTCAAAAACCTGTAAAAAGCACTTCCAATAAGTTTGTTCAATCCCCAAACTCTAATAACAGTTCAACACAATAAATTTCTCAACATTTATTAACTCAGTTCAACAATCAATTTTCTAGTGTTTCCAAAAGCTGAGATAAGATAAATATATCACAATACTTTTACAGGCCAAAATAGTTTACAATTTTAGTTTACAACTGCTCAAGACCAAGTACAATATATACAAACAGTGCACATACATTACAACAAAAACTACAAAATATGGTATACTCAATATACCTGGTGAAATCTGAAAATGTAGCACAAGCAGCCTACTCTGCTGCTCTGTCTGTCAGTCTACCTGCAATAGTAATGAAAAAGCTATCGCTGAGCCAATACCTCAGTGGCGCACAACATTAAGAAAATACAATTTAAAATCATAAACCCTAAATCATATGAACAGTGGATACTTAAAATTATAGTTAAATTCAAAAGACGGTGAATGTCACAAAAAATTTAAACTCCATTTCACAATATCACAATAAATATCAATAAATCACACACACAGCTTAATCATGATTCCATAGTCCAATTCGTCCCAAAAGCCAATGGCTAATGAGGAATAACATAGCTAGCTAGCAATAATATGAGTACTCATTCTATTCGTCCTCAACAGGCACACACCTCAACACTTCAGCCAGAGAGAGAATTTAAAGTCAATTCATCCCACTAGACAAGCTAGCGAGGAATTCAATCAAATATACATGATAGTTGTGGTTTCAAACCATTTACAATAATTTTCAAGCAATATGTATCCATCAAATTTCCATTCGAACAAATTTCCACAATTTAAAATAATAACATACAAATTGTCATAATTTATTTCAATTGAAAATTCAAAAGAAATAACTGTTGTGAACAAACCTCTGATAAATGCCTCTTAGCCCTGACTCAATGTCTCCTTCCCCTTCCCTGAGTCTTTGCTAACTGAAACACAATTTGAAGTGTTTCAGTACTCATTTAAACTGTCTCTAACAATAAGGTTAAATAATTAATTTATTTAATTCTATTATTTTCCTTAGTCAACCTATAATGTTGACCCTTTATGCACTCTAGGTGAATTAGGTTTAGTGTTACCAAAATGTCACATTTTTCATTTCCATATGTTACCAATATAGTGCAACTTACCATTTTTACAATTTGGCATTCATTGCCAAATTATTTCAAGCATCATAGTATGTAAATGTCAAGTTCTCAATTTTTGTGTGCTAGATTGGTCTAGCTTAAAGTCCTATTTCTCTTGGTTTTTGGCTTCTGGTCAAAGAAGCAAAATTGTAGCTCCATGTCTTATTGCACTCGGGGAAAAATTTTAGGTTATTCCGAGTTGTATAGTCCAAGATATGGTTAATTTACTAAAGCTGGACAGATTGCACTAAAATGGCAACTTTAGGTCATTTTTAGGTCATTTCTGGTTCTGGCAATTTTTATACCGGAACTTGTGCAAGCATTTTGACTTGCTTATGGTCATTTCTGGGTTTTAGTGTCTGCATAAGAGTTGTAGCTTTATGTGTAATCTATTCATGGTAAAAATTTCAGGTCATTTGGACTTGTTCTGAGTGAGTTATGGCCAAAACACTAATTGTTGCCCAAATGGTCAATTTTCAGGCTTTCAAGTCACTAATCCGGATTTGGTCATTTTTCAAGTCACTTTCTAGACAGAATTTAGGTAGGCTTTCTTCATGAAAGTTGGCACATTTTGTACCTAGTTTCACCTCCAATTGGTCTTATACCAATTGGAGTCACACACTTAGGGTTATATGTCCATTTGCATACTGCCCTCTACATGCTTTTCAAACACCAAACCAAACACATGTTTACCAATTACATCTTCACTTCCACGCAACATTCTGCATTTGGCACTAACGAAAACCATTCACTTATTTACATTATAGGTCAACTTGGACATAATATAACCACTTCAAAATACAACAAATGTAGTCACAATTTACAAAGTTCAAACCCAATAATATATACACATAAATACTTCTAATTATCACACATACTTCCATTAACAATGTGCCTACCTTATCACTACTATCCACACACATATATGCTGCCATTTTTTTGTACAATATTTCATGAACTTAAATACTTCAATCTTCATCATGAGGCTGCCAAAAATTTACACATACACATCAACTTCCATTTTCACTTTTCAAGCTTAACATTCAAATTTCACATATGGAATTCAACTTCAATACAAATTAAAGATTTAAATCAACATATTTTCCCATCATTTACATGTAAACAACAAGTTAAGCATTTTAACTTCCATGGCTTCCAAAATAGTACATCACCAAAAATTCATCAAACTTCAAAACTTCTTCCATAAATCAAACAACCACAATCTTAGTTACACTTTTAATGAAACAAGAATTGAAAACACCCACTTTCTCTTTTAAAGCTTCTTTAAAACTCACCAAAGCTTATCTTTCCTTCTCCCTTATTGCTGCCCAAGGTGTGTAGGTAAAGATTAATGAAGGAACTTAAGGTTTTTATGGCTAAATTATGGTTGCATGGAGCTTGGTTAAGCTTTGGCCATGGAGTCCCATGGAGTTTTGAGAGGAAAATGGGTTCGACAACTTTGAGGGATTTGTGGGAGAAGAAGATGAAATGGTTAGTGGTCCACTAATCTATTTCTTAATAATTTTTTAAGGTGTCCATAGTGCTCCACTAATCTATTTTAACCTTATTATAGTTTAAAGTCTTCACAATTGCATTTAATCCCCACATTTCTCTAAATTTTATTACACATTTAATTTCCTTTTTAATGGGGTCCCCAAAATTAAATATTATTTATTTTTAATGGATACTTAGGTCAAAAGGCAACTCGGGTGTCAATTGACCACAATACCCCTATTCGGGTTGCATTCCCGATTTTTCAGTAACATCGAGTTTTGTCGTTTTCTCTATTTCTCGTTTTTCTTTATACTAATTAATTAATTTTTCTTCGATATTTCTAATGAAATTTATACTTCAATAAGTCTTTAATTATGTCTTGAAACTAAATTCGAGGTTCCTTGCGATCCACAGGGTGGCTATTGCTGTAGTAACTTCCGTCACGGTCACCCATCGCTATGGTTTTCGGCTCGTTTAACTTGGTTACATTTCATTGCTATTATTTTTCCTTTGTTTTTATTTTATTTTTCTTTCTTGTTTTTCATTATTTTATGTCTCCTCACTAATATTTAAATTTAGTTATGGATATCCTAGCTGTCCGGACAGACGCTGGTCACCGAAATAGTAGAACGCACTACTGAATATAGGGGTGTTACAGAATTAAACGAGACACATTAAGGAACAACATTGATGGAGAAATTTAGCCAAATTTCAACTGTAAATTGGTCCAATTGAACAGTGAATATTGATGACCAAATCTGAAATTTTGGGATTAGTTCTAATAGGCCTTCAATTTCAATTTGCAGCCAATGCCAACAAATTTGTAACCCAAAATATGGTATGACCATGTGTTTAGAAATGGCATACCAATTAATTATGAAAAATTCAAAACTTTACATAAATAGTAATGTGAATAGTAACCACAATATTATCAAATACAAAGAACACAACCCTTAGGAGAACTTATAAGTAAAAGTAAGTACGTAAAATTTAATGGTTAGATTAATTATTATAAATGAATTGGATGGGTATTGAAACACTTTAAAATTATGTGTTTCAGTTGGAAAGGAGCCCTCCAAAGAAGAAGGAAAGGTGGACTAAGTCAAAGCAACATCAGAGGTTTGTGCATAACAACTAGCTTTTTTTTGTTTTTCAAATCGAATTTGACATTGAATGAGTTGTGAAAATAGTTTATGGTCTTTATTATATTATTGAATACTGTGATTGACAAAAATTATGTGTTGCTAGCCCAATTTTGGGAAATAATTTGAATGAAATAAGAATGTGAATGGATGAATATTTTGATGCTTGGAAAATTATTGAAATGGCTTGAAATAATAGTTGTCATGACTATATGTTTGAATTCCTCACTAGCTTGCATAGTGGGATGAATTTGATTTGTATTCCTTCTCTGGCTGAAGTATTGAGGTGTGTACCAGTTGAGGACGAATTGAATGAGTACTCATATACATGTGCTAGCTAACCTTTGCATTGTTAGTAGTATGCCCTAGAGCATATCATTAAGTATGTATCTTGTACATATCTTTATTAATAAAAGGCATTTCCACTTTTCCGTTTACATAATATATTTATGTGTAATAGAAAAGGTCCATTGATATTTTGTTAGAAATATTATTCTTAAGTTGTTAAGAATATGAGTGACAATATTTCTAGCACAAAGTATCATAAATCGGTTCACAATCGAGGATACTTCATAATAAGGACATGACTTATCCAGAAAGATTGTATTCATATTTTGTTGATCCCTTGTAGCTCAAAATGAGCATTGATTTTGATGATAACAAAACTAAAAGGGAATCTATCTAACCCAACTTTAAAGTGATGTGTAGATTCTTTGTCTTATTGGTAAAGAACTTTTGAAGTTACATCTAAAGAGAAAGGATACTCAAAGGCATCTCAAGATAAATCCAAAATGAGAAAAGAACAAGACTATGGAAACCAAGACTCAAAGAAAAAGGTATGAAAGGAATAGTGTTAGAGATTGAGTCTTAGGTCTTTTGTGAAAAGAATGGATGAGAATTTAGTCATATGGAGCTCAAAAATGAAATTTTATTTTCTGATTACTTTTTCTCATCATGACCTTGGATACTACTATTGAAATATTTTTTAAGGTCTAAATCATTTTACATTGCAAGTTGAGACATGCAGCTGTTGACTTAGTTTGCTAACTGCTTTGCTAAATTTTTTAGTTTGCTAATGAGTTTGCTAAAAACGTTAGTTTACTAACCAGTTTACTGACTGCTCCTAAAATTTCATTAGTTTGCAAATTTATCAGAGCTGCTCAACTTCGCACAAAAGGATAAAATAACAGCTATTTTGTCTTGGGTAGTGTGTATAACATTCCAAAAGGGTTTCAAACGGTCTAAAATGATTTGGGACTATAAATACACATTCTTTACTTCATTTACACTTGATGAAAGCTTACATTTGAACTCAAACTTTGATTTTTCATTTATTGCTTTCATTCAAGAGCTTTAAAGATTTTGAGCTATCATTGGCAAATCAACTCATCTCTTCTTTATAGTTTGATTTGTATTGAGTAAGAGTGAGTGTTACAACATTAAATTGCATTTAAGAGAGGTTGTACAAGCACCTATTGAAGCTTGAGAGAGTAAGTGCTTGTGATAGCACTTGTGAAGGTTGCAAGCTACCTTGGTAAAAGTTTGGTGTTGAAAAGTCGTAAAGGGCTTTTGGTCTCTTGCCTTCAAAAGAGCAAATAGTGGAGAGAAGACTCAAAGTGGGTTCTTTGAGAGAGTGGATGTAGGCTAGTTAAGCCGAACCACTATAAAAATCATTGTGTTTGATCTCTCAAACCTTAATCTCTTTACTTTTGTGAAATTTAAAATTTTCCTTATATACATGATATTGAATGTTGGTTAAATGGATTGAGTTGATAAATTTGTGGACATTTTGAGTGACTTGAAATATTAGTTATATATTTTATGATGGATGCTTTGTCAAATATTGCCATATACATTAATTGAGACTTGAATTGCAACTTAGGAACACATTGTTGAAGCACATATTACTTTCATTTTATATAGAAAAGCACCTAGTTGAACAAAGCCACAATTTTTCATTAGGCTACAAGCAAGGGCCAAAATTTGATAAAGTCCAATTCACCCCCCCTCTTGGACTATTTTGGGACAACAAATTGGTATCAGAGCCTGGTTCTCTTGCTTAGGGTCTTACAACCTTAGAGTGATCCACAATGGCTAGTTCATCTAGTAATTTTGTCGGTATACCCACACCATTAGTTGTAGGCTACTCAATTACTAGACCACCACTCTTCAATGGCACTAATTATTCATTTTGGAAAGCAAGAATGAGAAATTTCATACAATCTGTAGATATTGATGCATGGAGAATTATTAAAAATGGTCAACATGTTCCTCAAAAGAATGGTCCAGGAACTACAAAGGTTCCAAAACTTGAAGATGAATATGATGACAATGATTGGAAAAAAATTTCTATAAATGCTAAAGCTATTAATATTTTGCATTGCTCACTTAACCTTAATGAATACAATCGTGTTTCAGGATGTCAATCTGATAAGGAAATTTGGGATAAGCTTGAAGTGACTTATGAAGGAACTGATGTTGTTAAAGAGTCCAAAGCAAACCTTCTTATTCAAGATTATGAGCTGTTTGAAATGAGGCCAGGGGAGTCAATTGCGGATATGAGTACAAGGTTTACTGATCTTGTAAATCTTCTCAACGCACTTGGTAAAAGATTTGAGGAAGCTGAACTTGTGAAGAAAATTCTTAGATCACTTCCAAAGTCTTGGGAAGCAAAGACAACAGTTATCCAAGATACCAAAGATTTTAAAACATTCACTTATGATGAACTCATTGGATCTCTCATTGCACATGAGATGGTATACAAGAAAGATGAAGTTGAAAATGAGGAAAAGAAGAAGAAAAGCATTGCTCTCAAGTCAAATAAGGATGAAGAAAAGAAGAAAGGAGTTGCATTCAAAGTTGACTCAAGTGACAACTCAAATGCTTCAAGTGATGATGATGATGAAATGGTTATGCTTGCAAGAAAATTCAAAAGAGCTTTCAAGAAGGGAGGAAGCAAATACAAGAAATTCTTGAAAAAGTATACTCCCAAGGATAAACACTTCAAAGATTCAAAAGAAGAAATTGTATGTTATGAGTGTCACAAACCTAGACATATCAAGCCCAAATGTCCATTACTCAAAAAGAAGAAAGGAAAAGAAGATAGGAGCAAGAAAGCTATGAAAGTAGTATGGAGCAGCAGTGAAGAATCTTCAAATGATGAATCAAGCGACAAAGAGACTGCTCTTCTTTGTATGATGGCACTTGAAGAGAAAGTCGAGAGTTCACAAAAGGAAGAAGAAAGTGACAATGAGGTAAATTCTTATGAATCTCCTAATGTAGAAGAACTTGAACTTGCATTTGCTAGAGTATATGATGAGTATAGAAATTATAAGAGAAAATGCAGTAAAATGAATTTAGAGATTGAATCATTGAGATCACAAAATATTGCCATGTCCAATGTGTATAAAGAAAATGAATTTTTCAAAGGACAAATTGCTTTGTTTAAAGAACTAGACTTAGAGTTAAAAACCTCAAAAGAAACTTGTGAAATGCTCATTGAGAAAAATAAAGTTCTTGAAGCTAAAGTAGAGTCTTTGACAAATGATTTGGCAAAATTTACAAAAGGAAAAGAAACTCTAGATGTACTTCTTGGAAACCAAAGAATTTCAAATGAGAAATATGGAATTGGTTTTGATGGTTTCATAAACTATGACAAGTACAAGAATCATTTCATTAAAGCATCTACATCCTCCTTGCCTAATGTTACATGTTATTATTGCAATAAAAAAGGTCATATGATTAGTTCTTGTCTACTTAGGAAAGGTCATCTTAAGGTAAAGAAGGTATGGGTACCAAAGGGAACCTTACCTAAGGTCACTAACCCCCAAGGACCCAAAGTTGCTTGGGTACCTAAAGTTCAATGATTAAATTTCAGGTTTGTTTCAAAGCGATGAAGGAAAGTGAAAAATGGTACATAGATATTGGTTGTTCAAAGCACATGACTGGTGAAAAGGACAAGTTTTCAAAAATCACAATGAAAGATGGAGTATATGTAAAATTTGGAGATAAAGGGAAAGGAAAAATAATTGGAAATGGCACAATCGGAACCAAACCTTGTATTGAAGATGTATCACTTGTTGAAGGTTTGAAATGCAACTTGCTAAGTGTAAGCCAACTGTGTGATAAAGGTTTTGAGGTAAAGTTTACTTCTTCTCTATGTACAATCAATAACTTAGATAATGATACATTGTTCATTGCCAATAGATCTAATAATGTTTACTTGCTTGACATGAATAATTTTGAAACTAATCATGGTACATGTCTAATATCTCTTGATAACTCTAGTTATTTGTGTCATAGAAGACTGGGTCATGTAAGCATGCATACACTCTCAAAATTGTCTAAGCAAGAACTTGTTAATGGTCTTCCTAAGATTAATTATGAAAATGAATTTCAATGTAGAGTATGTGCACTAGGAAAGCATACTAGAGCATCTTTTAAATCTAAAAATATTGTGTCTACCACTAGGCCACTAGAATTGCTTCATCTTGATTTATTTGGACCCGTAACTCCTTCTAGTCTTGGTGGAAAGTCATATGCTTTAGTTATTGTTGATGACTATTCAAGATATGCATGGACATTTTTCCTTGCTCATAAAGATGAAACTTTTGAAAAATTCACCTCTTTTAGTAAAATGGTTCAAAATGAAAAAGGTTTTTGCATCTCATCTATAAGAAGTGACCATGGAAATGAATTTGAAAATTATTTGTTTGAGAAATATTGTGATAAACATGGAATCAATCATAATTTTTCAGCTCCTAGAACACCACAACAAAATGGGGTAGTGGAAAGGAAAAATAGGACTTTGCAAGAAATGACTAGAACTATGTTGAGTGAAAATAATTTGCCAAAATACTTTTGGGCTGAAGCTGTTAATACATCTTGCTATGTGTTGAATAGAGTTTTGATTAGACCAATTTTGAAAAAGACCCCCTATGAGCTATGGAAAGGAAGGAAACCAAATATCTTATATTTCAAAGCATTTGGTTGTAAGTGCTACATTTTAAATAACAAGAAGGATAACTTGAAGAAATTTGATGCTAAATCCGATGTAGGAATCTTTCTTGGTTATTCAACAAAGAGTAAAGCCTATAGAGTGTTCAATAGAAGAACTTTGGTTATTGAGGAAACTATTCATGTTTTGTTTGATGAGACTAACCCTTCTATTAGAAGGAAAAATGTTTGTGATGATAATAATGAGCAGGTTTTTGGAAAAGAAAATATAATATCAAGTCAAGAAATGGAACAAATTGATGACAAAGATGAAAAAACTCAAGGAGAAACTACAATAGATGTCCATGATGCCAATGAAGATCAAATAAATGAAGAAATGCCAAATTTGGAAGAATTACAAGTAAATGAGCCTCAACATGATGATTTACCTAAAGAATAGAGATTCCATAGAAACCATCCTCAAGAAGACATTATTGATGATCCATCTCAAAGGATGATAACTAGAGCACAATTGAGAAGATATTTTGGTAATGTTGCTTTTGTTTCACAAATTGAACCTAAATGTTTTGAAGATGCTCAAAATGATGAAAGTTGGATTCTTGCCATGCAAGAAGAACTAAATCAATTTGAGAGAAATAAAGTTTGGAATTTAGTGCCTAAACCAAAAGATCATTCAATTATTGGTACTAAATGGGTTTTTAGAAACAAAATGGATGAAAAAGGCAATGTTGTTAGAAACAAAGCTAGACTAGTGGCTCAAGGCTACAAACAAGAGGAAGGAATTGATTTTGATGAAACTTTTGCTCCGGTTGCTAGAATTGAAGCTATTAGAATGTTGTGTGCCTTTGCATGTTACAAGGACTTTATGCTTTACCAAATGGATGTCAAGAGTGCATTTTTAAATGGTTATATTAATGAGGAAGTATATGTTGCACAACCTCCAGGCTTTGAAAATCATGAGCATCCAAATTATGTTTACAAACTTACTAAAGCCCTATATGGTTTAAAACAAGCTCCTAGAGCATGGTATGAAAGGCTTAGTAAATTCCTTTTACAAAATGATTTTCAAAGAGGCAAAGTAGATACAACACTTTTTGTTAAGAAGCATCATAATGATATGCTTATTGTGCAAATTTATGTTGATGATATAATTTTTGGTGCTACTAATGAATCTCTATGCAAGAAATTTTCAAAGATTATGCAGAATGAATTTGAAATGAGCATGATGGGTGAGCTCACATTTTTCCTTGGACTTCAAATTAAGCAAATGAAAGATGGCATCTTCATAAATCAATCAAAGTATATCAAGGATATGCTAAAGAAATTTAAATTGGAAGATTTGAAGAGCATGGGCACTCCTATGAGTTCAACAATTAAAATGGACAATGATGAAAAAGGTAAAGAAGTGGATACAAAGCTTTATAGAGGTATGATTGGCTCTCTTTTGTATCTTACTGCATCTAGACTAGACATACATTTTAGTGTTTGCCTGTGTACAAGATTTCAATCATGTCCAAAAGAATCTCATCTAAGTGCAGTTAAAAGGATCTTTAGATATCTCATTAGCACATACTCAATTGGTTTATGGTATCGAAAATGTGAATCATTCAATCTTGTTGGTTATAGTGATTCTGATTTTGCTGGAAGCAAACTGGATAGAAAAAGTACTTCAGGTACTTGTCAATTTCTTGGTCTTGCACTAGTTTCTTGGCACAGTAAGAAACAAACTTCAGTAGCTTTATCTACAGCTGAGGCAGAATATATAGCTGTTGGTAGTTGTGTTGCTCAAATCTTATGGATGAAACAACAATTGGAAGATTTTGGTTTAAAATATAATCTTGTCCCAATTAGGTGTGACAACACAAGTGCCATAAACTTGGTCAAAAATGCAGTCCAACATTCAAGAACTAAACACATTGAGATCAGAGATCATGTTATTAGATATCATGTTCAAAATGGAAATATCAAAATCGAGTTTGTTGCCTCTGAAAATCAACTTGCTGACATTTTTACAAAACCTCTTAATGAAGAAATATTTTGCAGAATTAGAAGGGAAATTGGTATGTGTGAACTATTTGTTTGAAATTTAATTCATAATAATTTCATTTTTACATTTTGTTTAATATGTGAGTGATCTGCTGTGATATAGGTTTGCTAAGAAATCTTTAAAGAATATTAGCTAACTTGTTTGTGTACTCGTGAAATTAGTTTATTAAGTTGTATGCTAATATTGCGTGACTAAAATTAGTTTGCTATATCATGTACTGTTCAAATTTCAAACCGAAAGGTGATTGTTCTTGAAATTTTCTGCGTGTCCAGCAATGCATTTATCTTTTCACATTTGATATCACATTCTCAGTGCTGTGTCAGACATGTAGAAATGTTTTTTGTGCACATAGGGATAGATAGACTTGTTTGAAATATAAAATAAAATAGAATAAAAAGTAAGAAAACTGGTTCAGTTGAAAGTATAGTGACACTGAAAAGCGCGGGACTCAAGAGGACTTAAACCCTCTGCCACTCAAAACCCCCACGCTCTCTCTCCTCTGCATCGATTCCCGACTCCTCCCAAAACAAACCCATTCTCTCTTTCCGGTAAAATATACCCTAACCCATCACATATCTTGACTCTCCTTTCCTCTTCCACTCTTCACTCACCGAAAAGCCATTATAAGATTTCATTTTTTTTATGGCTCGCACCAAACGAAAGTCCCCTGTTGCTGCGGCTGCTTCGTCTTCGTCCTCAGCCTCCGACGATGCCCCTGTCGCCTCATTGTGAAAGAAATTGAAAGGGAAGAAAACCTTACCTGCCTCGAAATCAGCAAGTGAGTCTTCAAATCCATCCAAAGGTGTCGAACCCCCTATATCGACGCAAAAGAAAAAGAAGGGACAAAAGCAAGGGATTGATACCAAGCGAAAAATGCGTGCCGTGAAATCTTCAGGTTCAGTGGATAAAGCACTGTTGGATTGCAAATTTATCAAATGGGAGCATTTTAATCAGGTAAACTTTCAATTTAAAGAGCTTTTTGAGTTTCAAGGTTGGTTGGATGTGTGTGAATGTACGAATGAGTATTACCCTAGGCTTGTTCAAGAATTTTATAGAACTATGAGAACAGTTGATGATGAGGACAGATTTGAAGTGATTTTGAATAACAGTATATATGATGTTTCTGTTGAACTGATAGCTACGGCTTAGAAATTGCCCAATGATGGAAATAAAATTTCCACACATAAGGATGTTGCTAGGGTGGCAGGATTCAATTTGGATGAGTTTGAAAATGAGGTGTTCCCTGTTAACACTGCCGCAAATGAAAAGTCCACCAGTACAAAAGCCCTTCAACATATCAAAATCATTCACAGTATGGTGAACTACATTTTCTGTCCTAAATCAGGTAGCTATGGTTATTTGAGTCACTTAGACATGTGTATTATGTGGCACATTGTGAATAAAGTTAGGATGAATTTGGTTTACTTAATTTTCAAGAACATGTGCAAAGCTTATGGGATTGGAAAACTGCCTTATGCACATCTTTTGACTGCTGTGTTTAAAGAGCTAAATGTGAATGTCTCTAAGGAAAGCTCTAGGGCTGACTTGATTGTGCTTAGAGAAATACACTCAGACACTGATGGGAGAAAGAAAAGGTTTGAAAAGGGTGGTTCCTCCTCTGCTAAGGTTGGTTCTGATTCTGCTAGTGAATTTTTGAGTGAAATTCAAGGGATAAAAGCTACTGTCAATGAACAATTTAGTTCAACCAATCAGTCCCTTGACATTCTGAGAAAATATGTGGATGTGGTTGACTACAAAGTGAGTCACCTGCTCACTCAAAATGAGGAATTAAAGAGGCCAATTATAGATCTTCAGTAGGCCAAAGAAACTGGTGTTCCAACTAAAGTTGAGGCTGCTACTCAAGTCTTTGCTGACAAGGGTGAAAGCAATAAGGTTGGTGAGTCTCCTGCTACTATGGCACATGAAAGTGACCATGTAGCTGAACCTAAGCTTGAACCTGCAGTAGAAGCCCCTGTTGAACATGCTACTGAATAGGTCATTGAACCTGAAATTGGCCTTGCAGCTGATATACCTACTGAGCATGATGGTGAAAAGATTGTAGAAACTGAAGGTGAGCTACCAAAGGATGGTGAAAAGGTTCTAGAATCTGAAAAAGTTGTTGAAACTGCTATTGAAGCTGTTGCTGCCCCTACACAGCAGAAGGAAGCTTCTCTTAAGGATCACCAAGAAAGTGCTCCAACTCAGCTATCTGCAGTTGCTGCTCCTGCAGCCAAGAAAGGGAGAAAAAGAACTAAATCCACCGTGTCAAATCCATACCAAACCCTAGCTGCTGCTCTTCAACCACCTTCTGATGAAGATGAGGCATAGAAGGGTGATCAAGTGGCTGACCAAGGAGCTCAGCCACCTGCTGCTAAACCAACCAGGAAGAAGTTGGTGCCTTCCAAGTCCACTAGAAGGAGCAAAAGACTTAAATGATTCCCATCTAATGTGGATTTTTAGTTTCCTATTTGCATATTTAGTTTACTAGTCTATTTGCTAATATTGGTTTTTAGTTTGCTACTGTTCACTTTACTGCGTTCACATTTGGGCTAACATGATTCTTTTTGGTTATTTTCTCCTGTTTCCTTTTTGATTGATGACAAAAAGGGGGAGAATAGGATGGATATGAATGTGTGGATATGTGTGTGAATATGTGCTTATAGGATGGATATGAATGTGTTGATACTTGTGTTGATGGATATGAATGTGTTGATACTTGTGTTGATGGATATGAATGTGTTGATACTTGTGTTGATGGATATGAATGTGTTGATACTTGTATTGATGGATATGTGTTCATACTTATGTTAATATTTGTGGAATTTTTTTTGAAAATTGTGAATATGCTTTATAGCATAAACTCAGGGGGAGCTTGTGTACAGAAAATAGATTTCTTGGAAATTATGTGCATATATTTAGGGGGAGCATTTTCGGTATACTATACTGCTTGGATTCACATACTCACATAAACTTTCACAGACTTTTATTTTTTATTGTTGATTCAGTAAAGTTTTGTCATCATCAAAAAGGGGGAGATTGTTGACCCTGTGTAGCTCAAAATGAGCATTGATTTTGATGATAACAAAACTCAAAGGGAATCTATCTAACCCAACTTTAAAGTGATGTGTAGATTCTTTATCTTATTGCTAAAGAACTTTTGAAGTTACATCTAAAGAGAAAGGATACTCAAAGGCATCTCAAGACAAATCCAAAATGAGAAAAGAACAAGACTATGGAAACCAAGACTCAAAGAAAAGGTATAAAAGGAATAGTATTAGAGATTGAGTCTTAGGTCTTTTGTGAAAAGAATGGATGAGAATTTAGTCATATGGAGCTCAAAAATGAAATTTTATTTTCTGATTACTTTTTCTCATCATGACCTTGGATACTACTATTGAAATATTTTTTAAGGTCTAAATCATTTTACATTGCAAGTTGAGACATGCAGCTGTTGACTTAGTTTGCTAACTGCTTTGCTAAATTTTTTAGTTTGCTAATGAGTTTGATAAAAACGTTAGTTTACTAACCAGTTTACTGACTGCTCCTAAAATTTCATTAGTTTGCTAATTTATCAGAGCTGCTCAACTTCGCACAAAAGGATAAAATAACGGCTATTTTGTCTTGGGCAGTGTGTATAACGTTCCAAAAGGGTTTCAAATGGTCTAAAATGATTTGGGACTATAAATACACATTCTTTACTTCATTTACACTTGATGAAAGCTTACATTTGAACTCAAACTTTGATTTTTCATTTATTGCTTTCATTCAAGAGCTTTAAAGATTTTGAGCTACCATTGGCAAATCAACTCATCTCTTCTTTATAGTTTGATTTGTATTGAGTAAGAGTGAGTGTTACAACATTAAATTGCATTTAAGAGAGGTTGTACAAGCACCTATTGAAGCTTGAGAGAGTAAGAGCTTGTGATAGCACTTGTGAAGGTTGCAAGCTACCTTGGTAAAAGCTTGGTGTTGAAAAGTTGTAAAGGGCTTTTGGTCTCTTGCCTTCAAAAGAGCAAATAGTGGAGAGAAGACTCAAAGTGGGTTCTTTGAGAGAGTGGATGTAGGCTAGTTAAGCTGAACCACTATAAAAATCATTGTGTTTGATCTCTCTAACCTTAATCTCTTTACTTTTGTGCAATTTAAATTTTTCCTTATATTCATGATATTGAATGTTGGTTAAATAGATTGAGTTGATAAATTTGTGGACATTTTGAGTGACTTAAAATATTAGTTGTATATTGTATGATGGATGCTTTGTCAAATATTGCCATATACATTAATTGAGACTTGAATTGCAACTTAGGAACACATTGTTGAAGCACATATTACTTTCATTTTATATAGAAAAGCACCTAGTTGAATAAAGCCACAATTTTTCATTAGGCTACAAGCAAGGGCCGAAAATTTGATAAAGTCTAATTCAACCCCCCCTCTTGGACTATTTTGGGACAACATATTTGTTCCCAAGTTATTTATATGAGATATAAATAAGATGGAATAGTGAGTCTCATGCCATATAACAAATATGATAGGCACTTATAAATGATAAGTAGGCCGAACCAGTGACACTTATGACAAGCACATGGAGTTTACTCTTGTCAATGTTTTGTCATAAATCATATCAGTGCATATAATCTTTAGACATGAGATAGCACAGTTATCTTATATATAGGTAGTTTGAGTTTGATACTGCTTTCATACTTGTACACTTATGACAAGCACATACACAAGTTATCACCTATTTTAATATGATTTAATTAATTAATTAATTAAAGAGTTTAATTGATTAATTAAATAGGTTTGGTTTGCAATTAAATTGCAAAGTCCCTAGCATGACTTTAAACCAAATCTAGATTATTGGATGTGTAGTATAAATTAAATTTATATTTAAAGTGTTTAAATATGAATTTAATTAATGATAAATGAATTAATAGAGTTTAATTAATTAATTTATATTTGATATAAATTAATTAGAAGAAGAAAAATAATTATTTTGGGTTAAGAACTCAAAATTAAGATACAGGGGCATTTTGGTCATTTCACAGTGTGACATGTGGCACCATGAGATGGTGACACATGGGATTACACATAAGCTTGCCAAATGTTTTTTTTAATCATGTAAGATGATTAAAATCAAGATTAAATATAGGTTTAACACTTGGCACAATGTGATTAGGTCACTTAAACCTAGAGCTAATCAAAGGGTGACATGTGGCAAGGGTTTAATGTGTTAACCTAGCTATTTAAGTGTGGTTATGAAAACAAAAATAACCAGCAACCACTCCTCTCCTTTGTCACGCCACTTTGAGGCTTTTCATCTATTCTTCTTCATCTCTCATCAATTCAAAGAGATTAGCCATCAATCTCTTGAATTAAGAACACTAGAAATTGTTCCTAGTGTCCTGTTTACATCTCTAATCTCTTAAAAGGCAGAACATGAATTTCTAATTAATAGAAAAGGCTTTAGAAGCTGTTCAAGGGCTGCCATAGGTGTTCTTGGTGTGGACAAGCTAGAGGGACAACATCTGGTGTCCTGAAGACGAATCTCAAAGGCGCAGACACGCTGCAGTGCATCAAGAGGTCAGTGTAATCGTTCTTGATTTAATCTAGGGTTCTAAAATTAATCTGATTAATTTTAAAATCTTAAGTGGAAAATACATATCCAAAAATATATTAAAAGAGTTTTAATATGTTTTTTATCATTGAAATAAAATAGATAAAAATAAATCTTGCATGATGCATGTGACCCTAGGTGAAAATTTTTGAATTCAATGGTGTAAACTTGTGTTTTTCACGCTTCCGTTCCTTCAATTGGTATCAGAGCCACTATATTTGCCATTTAGATTGTTGATTATATGATTTAATTGTGTGTTTGATCATGAGATCAAAAGATCATTGCTGGTTACAAAGCAAGGTGGCGGCATACTTGAAAAAACACCATCAATGGTTCGCATAGTTTGGCTACCATGGGTGGTTCAAGGTTTGGCTTTTAATTCTACAATTGTTGTATGATCTAAGGCCTATTCTTTGACTAATTAAAGTGTTTAATTAGTAGTTTTAATCGCACAATTAAATTATGATTCAAATCAGAATTTTAAAAATTGTTTGGATGTGATTCAAATCTGAATTTTAAAAGTTGTTTGAATGAGATTCAAATCTGAATTTTTAAAGTTGTTTGAATCATATTTAAAACTGATTTTTTAAATTTGATTGAATAAAATTCAGATCTGAATTTTTAAAAAATGTTTGAATGTGATTCAAATCTGATTTTTTAAAAAATGTTTGAATGTGATTCAAATCTGAATTTTTAAGGTTGTTTGAATGTGATTCAAATATGAATTTTTAAATTTGTTTGAATGAGATTCAAATCTGAATTTTTAAATTTATTTGAATCATATTCAAATCTGGATTTTTAAGTTGAATATGAGATATTCAATTTAATTTAAGTATGTATGTTTTATTTAATTGTTAAATAGTGATATGCATGATGGATGATCATGGACTATAAAAGACCAATATGATTGGATTTATTTCTTTTATGTTTCTTTGGGATTGTAAATTAATTAATTTATTTTAATTTATTTTCGGCATGTATTATTAAGTTTGTAATAATTTTTGGGTTGTAATTTCATTTATTTAAGTTCTTGTAAATTCGCCTTGGTATGCCAAGGATTACCATGTAATATTGGATTGCAAGAAGTTTAAGGAGGTTAAGAGCATTGGTGGGACCAGTGGGAGAAATTCAAGATCAAGTGTTTATTATGTACTCCTTCAGCAACTCTTGTAAAATGAATGAATAAATGAAATGCACCTAGGAATGCCCTGATTCAATTCTTGGTGGCTCAGAATTGAATCCCTTAGAAAGTCCATGATCATACCATATTTATTGCTTATCCATGAATGCATGAGATGTATGGGAATGTATGCTATTATATGATATATGCATGCTAATTGGATAATGTGCAAAGTGAGACCTTAATAGTAATTAGAATGACCATAAAATCTTCCAAACAAATGATTAAGTTGGAAATGCTATAATTAAAGTAATTATAACATAGGCCCTCCATTGGGATAATTATTTTAAGAAATTTTAAATAGTTGCATAAGATGCAATTAATTTAAGAGATTTTCTTAAGAATGATTGTTAAGCATGAGATGTTGTAAATATGTAAATGGTTGAATGGCCAATATTGGATGTACCTGAGGACATTAAAATTATTTGCATAATTACTGGCTCAATGGGATCAACTTAACTAATGCAAGATAAGTCAATAATGGATGTACCTGAGATTTTGAGCATTAGGGGCTAGGTAAAGGATTGAACCTCACATGAGATGTGATGGGCAAAGAGTTGCTTACTTATAGTTTATTGTAATTCCAATAATGGATGTACCTGAGGATGATCAATAGAATTATAAAAATTCAATCACCCACTAGAAATCCATCTAACTAGGATTTCCGTTTTCTACTTTGGAAGTGTAGGATTCGCTAAGTTAGTGGGAGGACCAATTTGATTAAAAGACCATAATCATTTTGGTTAATTTCATGATACATTTACTAATTAATCTGGTTATTTTCTGCAGTTAATTTTTAGATAAAAATGAGCACAAAACAACCAACACCATCCAATATCCTTGCAAGCATACTTGATCACAATAGGTTGACAGGACCTAATCTGTCTGATTAGCTAAGAAATTTGAAACTTGTCCTGAACCTTGAACATATAGGATATGTTCTAGATTCAAATGTTCCTGGTCCCTTACCTCCAGAGGCCACACAAGAGGAACATGAAACTTTGGACAAGTGGAAGGAGCATGATATGAGAGCTAAGTGTTACATGCTTGCTTCCATGAGTAATGAGTTACAGAAGCAACATGAGAACATGCAGAGTGCGAGTGAGATCCTCCTTCACCTACAAGAGTTGTATGGTGAGCACAGCAGGAATGCTAGGTATGAGATATCTAGATAGCTATTCCGTATGAGGATGTCTGAGGGACAGAATGTGAGGGATTATGTCCACAAGATGATTCGGCTGATTGAGCAGTTGGAACATCTTGACTTCAACATGGATTTCCAACTACAAACGGATTTGATCCTTCAGTCCCTTCCTGAGTCTTTTGGGAATTTTGTGACAAATTTCCATATGACTAAACAGGAATGCACCTTAGCTGGTTTACTCAACATGCTGGTCATTGCCCAAAAGAATATGCCAGGCAATAAAGGAAAAGAGGTAGCTTTGGTTGCATCTTCTTCTGCTAGAAAGTCCAACAAGAAGAAGGGTAATAAGAAAAAGAAACCTCAGATTCTTGGTCCTTCCAAGAAAATAGCTAAACAGAAAAGGAAAACCAAAGCTGACGAAGGCAAAGGAAAGTGTTTCCACTGCCAATAGGAAAGTGTTTCCATTGCCAGTAAGAAAGTGTTTCCACTGGCCGGAGTATAGCAATCTAAATGAATGCAACGCTATGGTGAAAATCAACTCAAGTTCAAAATATATTAAGCACTTAAGGTTATGTCATGCTGCAGAAGATAGGATTGCAAAACTGGTGAAAATGGGGATTCTATCCTCATTGGGCTCTTAGTCTGCTCCAACTTGTGAATCTTGCCTTCAGGGCAAAATGACTAGATCACCCTTTGTTGGACAAGGGCTAAGAGCTGAAAATATTTTAGAGCTAATACATAGTGATGTATGTGGTCCATTTAAAGAAATGGCTAGAGGGGATTTTCATTAATTTATTACCTTTACTGATGATAAATCAAGGTTTGGGTATTTGTATTTGATGAAATACAAACATGAATCTTTTGAAAAGTTCAAAGAATTTAAATCTGAAGTAGAAAATCAAACAAGAAAGAGTATTAAACCTCTTCGATCAGATCGTGGAGGTGAATATTTGAGTACTGAATTTGATGAATACTTGAGAGAGCATGGCATTGTTTCTCAGCTAACTCCTCCAGGAATGCCACAACTGAATGGTGTATCTGAAAGGAGAAATCGTACCCTATTGGATATGGTACGTAATATGATGAGCAATACTGATATGCCAATCTTCTTTTGGGGATTTGCATTAGAATCAGCTTTGTATATTCTGAATAGGATTCCATCAAAATCAGTTTCTTCCACACCTTATGAGATATGGCATGGAAGAAAACCAAGTCTTAAGCATGTTAAGATTTGGGGTTGTCCAGCATATATTAAAAAGCTGAACACTGATGAATTGGAGACCAGATCAGAAAAAGGTCGATTTGTTGGATATCCAAAAGATAGTTTTGGATATTATTTTTATTTGCCTACTTCATAAAAGGTTGTGATAAGTAGAGATGCCACATTTCTTGAACAACAGTTTGTTCAAAAAGGAGGCAAAGGAAGGAAAATAGAGTTAGAATTAGAGAATTCTGACCAACCAATAGATCAGATAGATATAGATTCATCTGGTCAACCTATACCCGTTGATGAAACATCTACAGCTGTTCCTCGTAGAACAACCAGGGTATCTCACCCACCAGTGAGATATGGTTTTCTTCATGAAGAAGAACAAGAGTTGTCTACTCATGAAGAAGTAGATCATGGAGATGATCCACTTACTTATGAATAAGCTATATCAGATATAGACTCTTCAAAATGGATTGATGCTATGAAATCCGAGATTGATTCCATGTATAAGAATCAAGTTTGGGATCTTGTTGACCCACCTGAAGGTATTGTACCTATAGGGAAAAAATGGGTTTTCAAGAAGAAAATTGGTTCTGATGGAAAGGTAGAGACCTATAAGGCAAGGCTAGTAGCGAAAGGGTTTCGCCAAAGGTAAGGAATCGACTATGAGGAGACTTTCTCGCCTGTTGCCATGCTTAAATCAATTAGGATTTTATTAGCAATAGCTGCATACTATGATTATGAGATTTGGCAGATGGATGTCAAAACAGCTTTTCTCAATGGACACATTGAAGAAAACATTTTCATGGAACAACCTAGGGGATTTGAATCCCAAGATGGTTCCAAGGTATGCAAGCTAAAGCGATCCATTTATGGGTTGAAACAAGCTTCGAGGAGTTGGAACATCTGTTTTGATGAAGCCATTAAATCCTTTGGTTTTATCAAAAATGAGGATGAGCCATGTGTATATAAGAAGGTTAGTGACAGTGCTATCACTTTCCTTGTCTTATATGTGGATGACATATTGTTGATGGGTAATAACACAGGTATGTTGACAACTATAAAGGTATGGTTGTCAAATACATTCTCCATGAAAGACTTAGGGGAGGCAACCTATATTCTTGGGATTCGCATGTATAGAGATAGAGCGAAAAGAATAATTGGTTTTTCCTAAAGTCTATACTTGGAAAAGGTGTTAAAGAGGTTTAACATGCTTAATTCCAAGAGAGGATTGTTACCAGTGAGACATGGTATCCACCTTTCTAAAGAGATGTCTCCAAAGACACCTGAAGAAAGAGATAAGATGGCCAGGATTCTATATGCTTCGGCTATTGGAAGTTTAATGTATGCAATGTTGTGTACTAGGCCGGATATCGCATATGCTGTTAGTTTGACTAGCAGGTATCAATCCAATCCAGGTTTGGAACACTGGATAGCTGTCAAGAATATCCTTAAGTACTTGAAAAGAACTAAGGATTTATTCTTGATTTATGGAGGTGGAGACTTACAATTGGATGGTTATACTGATTCTGATTTCCAATCAGATATCGATGATAGAAAAGTCTACCTCTGGATATGTGTTCATTTGTAATGGAGGTACAGTCAGTTGGAAGAGTTCCAAACAAAGCACGACTACAGATTCCACTACATAGACTGAGTATATTGCTGCATCAGATGTTGCAAAGGAAGCTGTTTGGATAAAGAAGTTCGTGACAGAACTTACAGTAGTTTCTTCCATTGAGTCAGCAGTTCCACTACACTGTGACAACAATGGAGCAGTCATACAGGCTAAGGAACTAAGGTCTCACCCAAAATCCAAACACATAGAAAGGCATTACCACATTATCAGAGAAATAGTTGGGCGAGGCGATGTAACCATGCAGAAAATAGCATCAGCTGAAAATCTAGCTGATCCATTCACTAAGCTTTTGTCACAAGCTCAGTTAGATCGACATCTTGAGAAGATGGGTCTAAGGTATTGTAATGAATGGCTCTAGTGCTAGTGGGAGATTGTTGGTAGTATGTCCTAGAGCATATCATTTAGTATGTATCTTGTACATATCTTTATTAATAAAAGGCATTTCCACTTTTCCGTTTACATAATATATTTATGTGTAATAGAAAAGGTCCATTGATATTTTGTTAGAAATATTATTCTTAATTTGTTAGGAATATGGGTGACAATATTTCTAGCACAAAGTATCATAAATAAGTTCACAATCGAGGATACTTCATAATAAGGACATGACTTATCCAGAAAGATTGTATTCATATTTGTTCCCAAGTTATTTATATGAGATATAAATAAGATGGAATGGTGAGTCTCATGCCATATAACAAATATGATAGGCACATATAAATGATAAGTAGGCCGAACCAGTGACACTTATGACAAGCACATGGAGTTTACTCTTGTCAATATTTTGTCATAAATCATATCAGTGCATATAATCTTTAGACCTGAGATAGCACAGTTATCTTGTATATAGGTAGTTTGAGTTTGATACTGCTTTCATACTTGTACTATGTATGGGTATATGGGCATGTGTTGGCTCCTACTAGTTATATATGGAGGTAGGTGTTGATCAAGATGGAATATGTTCCTCTAAGTAAATAGAGATAAAATCCTATGTTCATTTAATTGTTCTTGATGTTTCAAGTTCTGGCGGAGACAGATAGATTTATTCAGAAAAGAGTTTCTGATGAGAAAATCTTTTTAATCAATAACTGGAATTAAAAGAGAACATAATATTCATAGCAAATGGAGTTTGACATAAACCATGACTCCAGCTTGAGTTGGGATTTTATAACAGAGAGATTCTAGTGCATGGTAACATATGATTATAGGTTCATTTAAGGTAAACCTTATTACTAATTGGGTGGCCATGGCATGCTATGCTAGGTGTTAACCATGGTCTATGAGGTTCATAAAATGATTTAGAGAAATCATTTATGGTAAGAAAGAGTTCTGATGATATTAAGAGTTGATATCATGTCTCATTGCCAATTAGTGATGAGCCTAGTAAGTCACACATATACAAAAGTTATCACCTAATTTAATATGGTTTAATTAATTAATTAAAGAGTTTAATTAATTAAATAAATAGGTTTGGTTTGCAATTAAATTACAAAGTCCCTAGCATGACTTGAAACCAAATCTAGATTATTGGATGTGTAGTATAAATTAAATTTATATTTAAAGTGTTTAAATATAAATTTAATTAATGAGAAATGAATTAATAGAGATTAATTAATTAATTTATATTTGATATAAATTAATTAGAAGAAGAAAATTAATTATTTTGGGTTAAGAACTCAAAATTAAGACACAGGGGCATTTTGGTCATTTCACAGTGTGACACGTGGTACCATGAGATGTTGACACATGGGATTACACATAAGCTTGCCAATGTTTTTTTTAATCATGTAAGATGATAAAAATCAAGATTAAATATAGGTTTGACACTTGACACAATGTGATTGGGTTACTTAAACCTATAGCTAATCAAAGGGTGACATGTGGCAAGGGTTTAATGTGTTAACCTAGCTATTTAAGTGTGGTTATGAAAACAAAAATAACCAGCAACCACTCCTCTCCTTTGTCACGACACTTTGAGGCTTTTCATCTATTCTTCTTCATCTCTCATCAATTCAAAGAGATTAGCCATCAATCTCTTGAATTAAGAACACTAGAAATTGTTTCTAGTGTCCTGTTTACATCTCTAATCTCTTAAAAGGCATAACTTGAATTTCTAATTAATAGAAAAGGCTTTAGAAGCTGTTCAAGGGCTGCCGTAGGTGTTCTTGGTGTGGACAAGCTAGAGGGACAACATCTGGTGTCCTGTAGATGAATCTCAGAGGCGCTGACACGCTGCAGTGCATCAAGAGGTTAGTGTAATCGTTCTTGATTTAATCTAGGGTTCTAAAATTAATCTGATTAATTTTAAAATCTTAAATAGCAAATACAGATCCAAAAACATATTAAAAGAGTTTTAATATGTTGTTTATCATTGAAATCAAATAGATAAAAATAAATCTTGCATGATGCATGTGACCCTAGGTGAAAATTTTTGAATTCAATGGTGTAAACTTGTGTTTTTCACGCTTCCGTTCCTTCATGCATTCCCCATTAGCCTTTGGTCATTGAGACGAATTGGATAATCATGTCATGTTCAAAACTGTGTGACTTTTCAAAATTCTTATTCTATGATTTATGGTATGAAATTTGGTTTATTTAAGAAATTTTCTAGCTTTAAAAATAAAGCATGATTTTATATGTGTTAATATTTCATTTGATTTAATTTACAAAATTGTGATTATGTTAATGTGTAGATTATTATTTTCTTTAAGTTGTGCACCACTAAATCTTTGGTTCAACGATAGCTTGTTTATGTTGTCGAAGGTAAAGAGGCAGATAAAGTAGCAGAGTAGGTTGCTTGTGACTTAGAGTGGTCAGCTTTTTGGAGTCATTACCGGTATATAAATTGTACCCTTATAGATTTTCGCCTAATGTATATGTATCTGTGTGTATGTACATAATATCCTTGAGTAGTTGTATAAAGATTTTAAAATTTTATTTTTGATCAATGTAAATATTTGTAATGTAAACCTATTATTTCATATTAATGAAATGCTTAAGTTTCTTTTTATATTCTTCAAATAATGAATTGCTTGAAATTTTGTTTGTTGAGATTGAGTTGTGTTGAAAATATTGGAGTTGTGGTTAAGACACATATATTGGGAGTGTTTTTAACAGGTTTTGAAGAACTGTTTTCTCAAATTATATACGACACTCTACCGAAACTAATATTGAAAATCTTGAATTAATAAAAAATTTGACTTGTGACATAAACCTTAATTAAAGGCTTTTAATAAGTATTCAACATTACCTTGCAATTTAAAATTAATAGAAATTTTATAAAATCCCTTGTAGTATATTTAATGGGTTATCGGTAAGCGAAGTTTGATAATTCATTAGCTATACTATGAGATCACGTAATGCCTTACAGAGGGGTAAGGTGTGACATAATAAATATTGTAAATTAAACATATTTCTTGTGTTTATGCAATGTGACAAGAAGAATTAATTGTGATGAGAATGGTTATTGATGAGGATTGATGATTTTATGTGATGGAATTGTTATAGAACTGAGAATTTAACAGGTTGCGAACACTGTTTTAATAAGAGAATTGTTGAAATTTATGGAAAACTCTTGCAGTTTCTCCATTTAATAAAAGCTGTTAAATTATAATGTAAACAAATTGATAAAAAAATAAGCAAAATAAATAATTGACAGAGATAGATGCTCCGTGCATCGAATATAATATCTCCTTACTCGGTTTCACTGTAGACTAAGGAAGGGGGTGTTACATTTTGACTTAGGGTGTTTAGACACTGATGAATATTATAATTTTAATAATTACTTCAGACTAATATAGCCCTAAGAACAAAATTGTACATAGCATTAAGCAAACAATACATGTTATATTCACTCAAGAAAATAATGACCAGCACGCCTACATGCTATAGTCATTACAGGTAAATATATGGGAGTTAATCCCCTACCTTAGTCACTTAATTTAATAACATGTCTATTAACTGTGGAGTAAGCTATAATCCATGGTCACTCAAATCCAAATAATCAATGGACCCAATAATTATTGATTTGGCTATAAAGAATTAGATAGTTAATTTGGATCACATATTCAAATATATAAAGTAAAAATGAAAAACAATATATAAACAAATATAACATAGTCAAAAGATATCCTAGGTCATGCCAAAAATCTAGTAATGTTTTTCCTATACTTAAGATTTAACCCTTTGCATGAAAAAACATAATTCTACAAGGTAATAACCTCACAATGGCTTCATGCTTGTAACACTAATCATTTTACACATTCGGGGTCTCTTAGAACACAACAATACACATATCTAGTTTAACAAATTTTATTCAGGTGGCTAAACCTATCTAATGTCTAAAAATATTAAACTTTGCTCCAAAAATTCCACAAATATTCCAAAGAGTCATTAATATTATTATCTTATTATTCCAATTAATTTTACTTCGTTATATGAGGCCATGAATATTAAACTATGCATTGAGCAAAACCTAGCTTATAGGTAAAATATCTAGTTTGAGTTTGGGCTTACCTACACTAAAACTACTACCTAAAACACATCTATGGCACCCAATAAATGTTGAAATCAATTGTTATACTAGACATATTCTTTGTTGGTCTACTAAGTGCTCCAATCTTGGTGAAAACACATAATTGAGCATTGGAAGGCTATTGATGATTTGAACATAAGTTACAACACGAAGCTCAAAGCACACTAAGAATATCAATTATGTTAATTTTTGAAAATGAAAAGCAGAAGGGTGTGTCTAAACACCCATATGCTATATATCTCTATTCACGTACACCAAACTCATATTTACAATATTTTTTGTATTATTCTCTAATCAAATTTATCACATTTGTTTCCTTTTAGTATTGTTCATGCTATTCCCCACATTCTTAATTTCACCTCGTTTAACATATGCTTATTTCTTTTCCATATAATCTTGATTTTAGTTACCTAACCATTAGTAAAAAACTCTATCGAAAATTTTATTTAATGCCCCTATATGCATAGCTATGTGTAATTTACTATTCTGGTGATCGGTTTTAGTCCAGATAATTAAGGGGATTAGAACCACAATTAAGTCACTTAGAAAAGCCCTAAATGAAAATAAATAGTAATTACCATATGGTAAAGTATAAATAAGAAAAACAGAGAATAAAAGGTTAAATGAGCCGGGGGTCACAGCGATGGGTGACATTACCGGGAAGTGACTGCGAAGTCAGTCCTAACCTAGTTTGGAATGAGAAATTATGACGCCGTGGTCCTAAGGACTATTGCAAAGGTAGTGGAAAAAAGAAAATCGCAGAAAAGAGTTGAAAAGTAGGTCAAATAATTATGTCAGGGTTCCGAAAGAAACATTGGATTATGTGCAAACTGGATCAAATCGGCGAGGGGCAAATTGGTCAATTCACCCCTAGAGGTGACTCATGACCTAACTGTCCAATAAAATCAGAGAAATGAAAATTTTGGAATAGCAAATTAAATTATAGAACTATTGAAAAAATAAGGAAAAAGAAAAAAGAATGAAAATTGAATTATTGCATCACTTGAATGACATCACATATGATGTCAAAATTAAATTTTATTTTGCCAAATTTTGTTGACAAAGTCAAAATTAACTTAAATACACATAAAAAAACAAAAGAAATTAAAAGAAATTCACTCACCTTTCTCTCCCAACTAGCCGACCGAACCTCACCATTGCCATCTCCATAGTTTTTCTTCCAATAAAGCTTCATCCAAGCTTTTAATTCCACAAGTTAACCCTAAATTCCCCAAAATTGCCCCATAAAACCTTGCTTTCTCAACTAGAAAAGAAGATTGAAGAAGAAAAACAAAGGAGCAAAGGGAAGAATTGAAGGATTGGAAATCAATGATTGAAGTTAGTGACTTAAATTGAAGTTTTAGTTTAATACTTATGTTTTTACTTCAATTAGCTTAGAATTTAACCTAAATTCAAACAAAACCATTATGGGAGGACTAAGTGGGATTTTCGGCCAGCCTTAAGGGGAATAGAAATTGCTTGAATTTGATGGAATTAAAGTGTCACACCCTACCCCTCTGTAAGGCATAACATGATCCCGTAGTATACCTAATGAATTACCAACTTTGTTTACTGATAACCCATTAAATACACTACAAGGGATTTTAAAAACTTTTCTTACTTCTTTTTACAGTGGTGAGCACTATTTACAGGTGTTAAATATATATATATATTTTTTTTAACTTAAGTGAAAGAGCTAACACATTTGAATTATTAATAATTTCTATAAAAATTTTGGCAGAGTGCCATCTGTATTTTGGACAAAACAGTTCTTCAAAAACCTGTAAAAAGCACTTCAATATTTTTCTCAATCTCAAACTCCAACATAATTCAACACAATACGTTTTTCAACTAAAATCCACAATATTTTTCAAAGACTGAGATTAAAGAAATACAGTACAAATTTTACAAGCCAAAATAACTCATAATTTATTTTACAACTTTAATGTACAATTTTAATTTACAAATGCTCAAAACCAAGAACAATATATACATACAGTGAACATACATTACAATACAAAATGCAAACTATGGTATACTCAATATGCCCGATGATCTCTCAGTGCAGTACTAGCAGCCAAGTCTGCTACCCTATCAGTCTGTCTATCTGCGACAGCAATGAAAAGCTATCGCTGAATAAAATTTACTCAGTGGTGCACAATAACAATTTGAAATGTGATATATAAATCTTTCATTGACAATTCACAAATCAAATAGTTCACAATTCCATTTCGCAATTTACAAAGTTCATATAACACAAATTTGATCAATTAACTGAGTAACACGATTTTGCCAATCAATAACACAATTTGATCAAATAACTGAATAACACGGTTTTGCCAATCCATAACACAATTTGATCAAATAACTGAATAATACAGTTTTGCAAATCAATAACTCAATTCGATCAAATAACTGAAGAATACAGTGTTGCCAATCTATAACACAATTTAGGTCCTGACACAATTTTTCCACACATGCCGTGTTGTACACCACGACAAGACACACTCACCCCAATAATCAAAATCAATGAGGGAGGAAGCTAGCTGAATAATGAGTACTCATCTACACTCACCTCAGACTAACAAGTCAAAGAGGGAGGAATATAATGTACTTATCAGAGCACTTGCAGGCGTTACGTATCGCCATCCCTGCAAGCTCCTGGGTTCACGTGTGAGAGTTCCCAGAAATCGTAGGCGTTACGTATTGCCGTCCCTACTTTGCTCCGATACCACTAAACACAATTTATCTCAAAATTTCCATTTACAAAGTAGGCAACACAATAATTTCCAAATAATATTCCCAGAACCAAAACAATAAAAATTATTCATAACTCATTTCTCCAAATAAATTTGCTAGTAAAAGCAGTGAATATAAAAGTATTGTGCACGGAAACAATTTAAAACTATAATGTTCAATTAAATTTTTAAGTAGAAAATAAGAAGTCAAAATTATTGTGCACATACACAATTTATAACAATAACATATAAATAATTATAATTTACTTCAATTGAAAAATTCAAAAGAAATAACTATTATGCACAAACACAATTTAAAACAATATCATACAAATAATCATAATTTATTTCAATTGAAAAATTCATAAGAAATAGCTATTGTGCACAAACCTTTGATATATGCCTCTTGGCTTTGACTCAGTGTTTCCTTCCCTTTCCTTGAGCCTTTGCTAACTGGGAAACACAATTTGAAGTGTTTCGGTACTCATTTAAACTGTCTGTAATGATAATGCTTGATAAGTAATTCACTGAATTCTATTACTTGCTTAGTCAACCTAATATGTTGACCCTCGATGCATTCTAGGTACATTACGTTTTAATGGTACTAATATGTCATATTCGATAGTCTTTTAGGGTTGGTACATGTTACCAAATTCATTTCCATGTATCTTGCATTTTCTTGCAATTTGCTGGATATCGGGATACTAGTTTGACCTAGCCGGACGACGTAGTTCCCTCAGTTTTCGGGTTTCGGTCAAAACTACAAACTTGTAGATCTATGTCTTATTTCACACGAGGAAAAATTTCAGGTCATTCTAAGTTATGTAGACCAAGTTATGGTCTTTTTACTATTCCTAGTCAAAGTGCATCAAAATTGGTCACTTTAGGTGATTTTAGGTCATTTTAGGTTCGGCCAGTTTTTGGACCCGAATTTGTGCAAGCTGTTTGACTTGCTTATGGTCATTTCTGGGCTTTGGTGTCTTCATAAGACTTGTAGATATATGTCTTAACTATTCATGGTCAAAATTTCAGGTCAATTGGACCTGTTTTGAGTGAGTTGTGGCCAAAACACTAACTGCTACCCAAACAGTCAATTTTCAGGTCTTATTGCACTTAATCCGGATTTGGTCATTTTTCAAGCTACCTTGCAAGCAGAATTTTGGCAAGCTTCCTTCATGAAAGTTGGCACATTTTGTGCCTAGTTTCACCTCCAATTGGTTTCATACCAGTTGGAGCCGCACACTTAAGGTTCTAAGTCCATAACACAGGCTGCCCTATTACATTTCCTTTACTACTCATCAAAGATCACTTTTAGCATGTACCAATTTACACAATCATGCCCAATCTGGTTTGTACCATAACCTAAACATATTTCACAACATTTTATTGATCATTTTGGTAGCTTACAATCACATTCAACATACCCCAAAAAGTGCAGAATTTGTCAAACTCATTTATAATAATTTAATCACCTATTCATGCTCATTTACATGTCCAACTTCACACCATCACACATATACCCAAACTGCCATAACAACTAACACAATTCAACATTAATATTCCATAATCCAAACATGAAATAACATCCTTATGGTTCACCCAACCAGGCTGCCAATTCATGTATTACATTCCATTAATTTCCAAGCTTCAAATTTCAATTACAAATTCACATATACTAAGTATACATCACCCAAATAATTTCTTAGACACATATATTTAATCAATCCTTTATCCCACCATTTACAAGCAAAAATAAACTGCCCTTAAAGAGTTTTGATGGCTGCCAAAAATAAACATCTCCCTTAGAACATCAAACTCCAAAATTCTTCTCACAATTCAAGTACCCATAACCTCCTTACTAACTTTAATGAAGAACTAACCAAAAACTCAAACTTACAACTTTGGAAATTCTTCAAAACTTCACCAAAATGTGATCTTCTTGCTGCCTATCTACTGCCCAAGGTGTGTAGACTAACTTTGATGAAGGAACTTAGGAAGAAATTGGCTTACTTCATGCTTGCATGGAGCTTGGCCATGGACGGCCATGGAGGAAGTTGAGAGAAGAAAATGATTCAGCTAGTTCAGGTTTGGGAGGTTGAAGAAGGTGATTTGTTTCTTCCCAAAAATGTGTAGTGGTCCACTTAGGTAAGGTGGGTGGAGCACTAAGTGAGAATTAATGATTTTTTTATTCTTAATTTTCCAAATTCTCACATTAAGCTTCCCATTTTTGCTATTTAAACTTTGTACCACCAATTTAATTTTTCATGACATTTTACAAATATAATATCATGTATTTTTAATGGACATTTAGGTCAAAAGACAACTCGGGGTGTCAAATGACCACAATGCCCCTATTCGGGTTGCATTCCTGATTTTTCAGTAACACCGGGTTTTGTCCGTTTTTTGATTTCTCACTTTTCTTTGTACTAATTATTTAATTTTTCTTTCATTTTTCTAATGGTATTTATACTTCAATAGGAGTCTATTTAAGTCCTAAAAATATTTTCCAAGGTTCTCCGTGGTCCGTATTAGCCAACGGTCTCTGTAGTGACTTCTCAAAGGTCACCTATCGCTAGGGTTCTCGGCTCGTTTAACTTGGTTACATTTCATTGCTATTATTTTTCCTTTGTTTTTCTTGTCTTTTCTTTTCTTGTATTTCATTATTCTTTGTCTCCTCATCCATATCTAAGTGTAGTTCTAGGCATCCTAGCTGTCCAGACAACACTGGTCACTGGAACAGTAGAACGCACTACCGAATATAGGGGTGTTACAATTCTCCCCCCCTTAAATAAATTTCGTCCGCGAAATTTTACCCAATAGCCATCTTACAATAGTCATACGTTTATTTTCTCCTTTCTATATGATCGTATAATCTTCTTTCCTTTGAATTTGTATAAGACTTTTAACAATCTAATACAACGTTTAATTTGTTTGTATAACACCAATCTTCTCTTACTATTGTCCTGTCTAATATTTCGGTTCATATTCCTTCTTGAATGACCCTTGAGGTCATGTTAGAATGATTTATCTAGTCGTTGGTCCTCTGACTATTCTAGTCAATAGTCTTCCTCACATTCGTAACATTTTTTTTGTTATATCTAAACCAACTATTTGAATTTTTACTTCCATAAATCCTTTTATCTATCAATATTCTATAACTTACTTCCTTTTGTATTAAACTATAACCTTTCGATATTCTATCTTTTGAGTTTTAGATCCCTAAGTAGGATTTTCAAACTTATTTCCAACAATAAAATTCTGTCCTGGCATAACTATACGAAAACAGATGCTGTTGAAAACTATTCTCATCTTGGTGTACTATCGAGTAGTATGTAGCTCTATACAATAATCTCAAGTTAGTACTGTAATTTGCAGCTTACAGTATAAACATCAAGAACATTGCATAGTTACTACGATACATCCCAATAGATCAAATTTTCTGATATTTTATCCTTTTCGAGTTTACTGATATTCGAATCTTATTCTGATTACAATATCCATTAGCAATTACTAACAGTAACATCCTTGCCCTCATCTAGAGCAATTATATTACTGTAACTTACTTTTACGTCCTCTTGCCTTACATTAAGTAGGCTTACCGTTTAGCTTTATTATTTATGGTGTGTTAGAACATACTTTTCGCCACTAAACTCTTTCAAAACTAATTTCACTTATTATCACATTCCTTATCTTAAAGGACTAATCACTAATGCATCAAAATTTATTCCCCCTGTAAAGGAATAACAATAGAACATATAGTTCTAACACTAACATAAAAGTATGCAGACCCCAGGTCAAACAATACATATATATATCTTAGTTACTAATTGAGAAAGTACCAGCAACAATGTTAAAAGTCTAAGCCTCTTCTCTCTGCCGTATAGCGTATACTCTAGCTGGAGCATTTCCCTGTTCTAGCTAATTCACAGTACTTTGACTTCTAGGTACACTGCCCCTACCTCTACCTCTACCTCTACTAACTGATGGTGAACTCTTTGGGGTAGAAACTTGGGTTGATCCCTTTGGTGTAGCAAATGATCCAGAACGACATGGATTTACACAATCCCTAGCAAAATGACCAGTCTCTCCACAATTAAAACATGCTCCTACGGCTCTATAACATACCCCACTATGTGGTTTACCATAAGTTTCACAAAGTCGATCTGACAGCGCATTCCTGGGTTTCTGTTGAGTTTGCTGATTGGATCGGGGTGGTTTCTGTCCAGAAAATCTATCTCTAATGGACTTCTTACCACCTCTGTTGTGTCCCCCAAAGTTTTTCCTCTTTTCAATAAGACCACTGGAACTCTGTTCTACTGACTTTCCCTCTTTTTTTGTCTTTTCTGATTTCTTTTTCTTAGGGGCCGCTTCAGATTCAATTCTTTCTAGCTCTATGGCTTGAGAAACAAGTTCAGAGAAGTTGTTATGTTTGAATCCGACCACTTGTAATCTGATACTAGGCTTCAAGCCGGTTTCAAATCTCTTACATCTCTCCCTGCTGGTAGCAAGTAGACTTACTGCATAATGGCTTAGGCGGAAAAATTCCCTTTCATATTCAGCCACCGATCTACTCCCCTATTTCAGACTTAGGAACTCTTGCAGCTCCTGGTCTACATAAGCATCAGGGACATATTTTTGTCTGAATTCCCTGAGAAAGTCATTCCAAGTTATCACTACAGGTTCTACCAGACTGTGGGGAATATTTTTCCACCAGTCATAAGCATCCCCCTGTAGCAAAGATACTGAGTATTCAAATCTGAGCTCCTCTGTGCAGTGTAGTTTCTTGAATACCCTATCCATCCTCTCTAACCACTGCTCTGCCTCTAGAGGATATACTATCCCTTTGAACTCTGTAGCCCCATATTTCATCAATTTGTCATACTGCCTTGCAGAAGACTGTGGTTGTACCACTGGTGTCTGTATTGGAACTTGAGTAGGCACATTACCAGCCATTTGTTGGAACATTGCAACCATCTGCTGAGCGAACTGAGCAAGGAACTGCGGTACTGCGGGGGTTGGTTCTGCTGAACCACTGACATTGTGTAGGGCTGGGGCATCCCCTTGCACCTTAGCCTCTATAGATTGATCGACTGAACAATCACCCTCTTCCATGGTCAATGCGAGGATCTTAGATCTCCTGAACAAATAACATAAGGAGATTTCCTCCCGCTAGTGCATATTTATAGTGTAATGTACTGTATGTATCAAACAGTGATATTGAGCAGTTGTACTATGAACAAAGAATATTCAAATAACATGTGAAAACAGAATTTAAAAACTTTGCTCCGATACCACTTAAACATGCCACGCCCTACTCCTCTGTAAGGCATAACATGATCCCGTAGTATACCTAATGAATTACCAACTTCGTCTACTGATAACCCATTAAATACACTACAAGGGATTTTAAAAACTTTTCTTACTTCTTTTTACAGTGGTGAGCACTATTTACAGGTGTTAATTTTTTTTTTTTTAACTTAAGTGAAAGAGCTAACACATTTAAATTATTAATAATTTCTGTAAAAATTTTGGCAGAGTGCCATCTGTATTTTGGACAAAACAGTTCTTCAAAAACCTGTAAAAAGCACTTCAATATTTTTCTCAATCTCAAACTCCAACATAATTCAACATAATACGTTTTTCAACTCAAATCCACAATAATTTTTCAAAGACTGAGATTAAAGAAATACAATACAAATTTTACAAGCCAAAATAACTCATAATTTATTTTACAACTTCAATGTACAATTTTAATTTACAACTGCTCAAAACCAAGAATAATATATACATACAGTGAACATACATTACAATACAAAATGCAGACTATGGTATACTCAATATGCCCGATGATCTCTCAGTGCAGTACTAGTAGCCTAGTCTGCTGCCCTGTCAGTCTGTCTACCTGCGATAGCAATGAAAAGGTATCGCTGAGTAAAATTTACTCAGTGGTGCATAATAACAATTTGAAATGCGATATATAAATGTTTTATTGACAATTCACAAATCAAATAGTTCACAATTCCATTTCACAATTTACAAAGTTCATATAACACAAATTTGATCAATTAACTGAGTAACACAGTTTTGCCAATCAAGAACACAATTTGATCAAATAACTGAATAACACGGTTTTGCCAATCCATAACACAATTTGATCAAATAACTGAATAATACAATTTTGCAAATCAATAACTCAATTCTATCAAATAACTGAAGATTACAGTGTTGCCAATCTATAACACAATTTAGGTCATGACACAATTTTTCCACACATGCCGTGCTGTACACCACGACAAGACACACTCACTCCAACAATCGAAATCAATGAGGGAGGAAGCTAGCTGAATAATGAGTACTCATCTGCACTCACCTCAGACTAACAAGTCAAAGAGGGAGGAATATAGTGTACTTATCAGAGCACTTGTAGGCGTTACGTATCGCCATCCCTGCAAGCTCCTGGGTTCACGTGTGAGAGTTCCCAGAAAAAGTAAGCGTTACGTATCGCCATCCCTACTTTTCTCAGATACCACTAAACACAATTTATCACAAAATTTTCATTTACAAAGTAGGCAACACACTAATTTCCAAATAATATTCCCAGAACCAAAACAATAAAAATTATTCATAACTCATTTCTCCAAATAAATTTGCTAGTAAAAGCAGTGAATATAAAAGTATTGTGCACGGAAACAATTTAAAACTATAATGTTCAATTAAATTTTTAAGTAGAAAATAAGAAGTCAAAATTATTGTGCACAAACACAATTTAAAACAATAACATACAAATAATCATAATTTACTTCAATTGAAAAATTCAAAAGAAATAACTATTGTGCACAAACACAATTTAAAACAATATCATACAAATAATCATAATTTATTTCAATTGAAAAATTCAGAAGAAATAGCTATTATGCAAAAACCTTTGATATATGCCTCTGGGCTCTGACTCAGTATTTCCTTCCCTTTCCCTGAGTCTTTGCTAACTGAGAAACACAATTTGAAGTGTTTCAGTACTCATTTAAACTGTCTCTAATGATAATGCTTGATAAGTAATTCACTGAATTCTATTACTTGCTTAGTCAACCTAATATGTTAACCCTCGATGAATTCTAGGTACATTAGGTTTTAATGTTACTAATATGTCAAATTCGATAGTCTTTTAGGGTTGGTACATGTTACCAAATTCATTTCCATGTATCTTGCATTTTCTTGCAATTTGCTGGATTCCGGGATACTAGGTTGATCGAGCCGGATGACCTAGTTCCCTCGGTTTTCGAGTTTTGATCAAAACTACAAACTTGTATATCTATGTCTTGTTGCACGCGGGGTAAAATTTCAGGTGATTCTGAGTTATGTAGACCAAGTTATGGTCATTTTACTATTGCTGGTCAAAGTGCATCAAAATTGGTCACTTTAGGTCATTTTAGGTCATTTTAGGTTCGGCTAGTTTTTGGACCCGAACTTGTGCAAGCTATTTCACTTGCTTATGATTATTTATAGGCTTTGGTGTCTTTATAAGACTTGTAGATATATGTCTTAGCTATTCATGGTCAAAATTTCAGGTCAATTGGACCTGTTTTGAGTGAGTTATGGCCAAAACACTAACTGCTGCCCAAATGGTCAATTTTCAGGCCTTATTGCACTTAATCCAGATTTGGTCATTTTTCAAGCTACCTTGCAAGCAGAATTTTGGCAAGCTTCCTTCATGAAAGTTGGCACATTTTGTGCCTTGTTTCACCTCCAATTGGTTTCATACCAGTTGGAGCCACACACTTAAGTTTCTAAGCATATAACACAAACTGCCTTATTACATTTCCTTTATTACTCATCAAAGATCACTTTTAGCATTTACCAATTTACACATTCATGCCCAATCTGGTTTGTACCATAACCTAAACATATTTCACAACATTTTATTGATCATTTTGGCAGCTTACAATCACATTCAACATACCCCAAAAAGTGCAAAATTTGTCAAACTCATTTACAATAATTTAATCACCTATTCATGCTCATTTACATGTCCAACTTCACACCATCACACATATACCCAAACTGCCATAACAACTAACACAATTCAACATTAATATTCCATAATCCAAACATGAAATAACATCCTTATGGTTCACCCAACCAGGCTGCCAATTCATGCATTACATTCCATTAATTTCCAAGCTTCAAATTTCAATTACACATTCACATATACTAAGTATACATCACCCAAATAATTTCTTACACACATATTTTTAATCAATCTTTTAATCCACCATTTACAAGCAAAAATAAACTGCCCTTAAAGAGTTTTGATGGCTGCCAAAAATAAACGTCTCCCTTAGAACATCAAACTCCAAAATTCTTCTCCCAATTCAAGTACCCGTAACCTCCTTACTAATTTTAATGAAGCACTAACCAAAAACTCAAACTTACCACTTTGGAAATTCTTCAAAACTTCACCAAAATGTGATCTTCTTGCTGTCTATCTACTGGCCAAGGTGTGTAGACTAACTTTAATGAAGGAACTTAGGAAGAAATTGGCTTACTTCATGCTTGCATGGAGCTTGGCCATGGACGGCCATGGAGGAAGTTGAGAGAAGAAAATAATTCAGCTGGTTCTGGTTTGGGAGGTTGAAGAAGGTGATTTGTTTCTGCCCAAAAATGTGTAGTGGTCCACTTAGGTAAGGTGAGTGGAGCAATAAGTGAGAATTAATGATTTTTTTATTCTTAATTTTCCAAATTCTCACATTAAGCTTCCCATTTTTGCTATTTAAACTTTGTACCACCAATTTAATTTTTCATGACATTTTACAAATATAATATCATGTATTTTTAATGGAAATTTAGGTCAAAAAACAACTCGGGGTATCAAATGACCACAATGCCCCTGTTCGGGTTGCATTCCTGATTTTTCGGTAACACCGGGTTTTGTCCGTTTTTCAATTTCTCACTTTTCTTTGTACTAATTATTTAATTTTTCTTTGATTTTTCTAATGGTATTTACACTTCAATAGGAGTCTATTTAAGTCCTAAAAATATTTTCCAAGGTTCCTCACAGTCCAGGGCTAGTCAGCGGTCCACGCCGTGACTTCCCGGTGCAGTCACCCATCACTAGGGTTCTCGGCTCGTTTAACTTGGTTACATTTCATTGCTATTATTTTTTCTTTGTTTTTCTTGTCTTTTCTTTTCTTGTATTTCATTATTCTATGTCTCCTCATCCATATCTAAGTATAGTTCTAAGCATCCTAGCTGTCCGGACAACACTGGTCACTGAAACAGTAGAACGCACTACCGAATATAGGGGTGTTACATAAAGTGTTAGAGAATTTGAATTAAGTGTAAAGATGTTGATTATGTACTTTAATTTCATTAATTGACTGAATTGTGTAAATTAAGGTTCTTGAATTCTTAAAATTGGAGAAAATTTATAGGAAATGGTCAATTGATGCAATTGAGCCTAATTGAGGTTAAAAATGGTCAATTGGGACCATTTGTGATGTGTTGGAATGAGTGGAAACAAAATACAATTCGGATTGGTTAGGATTCTCAATCTGGCAGTTTAACCTAGGCCCCTTTCAGGGATCAAAACTAAAATTTTACCAACCCAATTGGTATGAGGCCAATTGGGAATGAAAATAGAAACATAATGACACATTTTTAGTGTAGAAACCATGCCTAGAAAATTGCATTAACATAGTGAACAATTAGGTCAAACCTAAGTGTTGGGCACTACCACTGTACCAAAATGACCAAATGAATAGTATTTATTCATTTGGCAATAACTTGGGCTAGACAGGTCCAAATGACCTGATTTTTGTGGCATTGAAAAGGTATGACATAGTACCACAACTTTCATGAAGAACACCAACCCAAATTCGATCCATAACTAAGCCATTTTGCCACCCAAAATTAGTTGTTCAAAATTGCTATAACCAATAAAGTGCCCAGAATTTATGGGTAACACCAATCCGGCCAGCCTTAGGAAAATTACCATATCTTGGCCTACAAAATTCCAAATGGAGTGATTCAAAAGGCGAATTAAAGATAAGAAAATAAGGAACAACTTTTATGAAGAATACTTAGCCAAATTCTCACAGTAACTAGACCAATGGAACAGTACAAAATAGGACACCAAAACTAAAAAATTGAATTTTCTCTTAGGAGACTTGGAAATTGAAATGTCAACCAAGGCCAACAAATTTGGCACTCAAAATATGGTATGTGGGTGTAATGAGAAGTGGTATGCCTATTTAGGGTGGAAAAGTTAACATTTTGACCCAATGGTCAAATGAATAGTAACCATTGTAATCAATAACACAACGAACTCAATTTATAGGATTATATAAGTAAAGTTTAAATGCAAATTTCAATTGCTAAAATTATGGTTAAACATAATTTGGATAAATATTGAAATATCTTAATTGTGTGCTTCAATGGAAAAAGGGCCATCAGAGGAAAGGAATCAACAAGAGTGAAATAAGAAAAGACTAATTACGAGGTTTGTGCACAATAAACTTATTTAAGTATTTCTTATTGAAATTTGATTTAGCATGTAATGTGAATAGTTTTTAATTGTTTTGGCTTTGGGAATTTTATTTGGAAATTATTGTGCTGCCTACTTTGTAAATGGAAATTTTGAGATAAAATATGATTTGTGGTTTGTATAAAATATTTAAATGTTGTGATTTGAAATTGTTTTTGATTCACACTTGGCATGGCAGTCCCTTACTATGTTCCTCCTCCACTTGTGTGGTTGAGTTTAATATTTGATTATATTCCTCCCTCTCTGGCTTGCCAGTCTGACGTGAGTTTGGATGAGTACTCATTAGCTAGTTAGCCACCTCCCTCATTGATTTCGATTAGTGGGATGAGTTTGTATTATCGTGGTGTACAACACGACATAGTTTGGAAATTTTGTTTTATGGCTTAAGTTGTGTTATTGATTGGCAACACTGTGTTTATTGAATTGTTTAATCAAATTTGTGTTATATTAAGCTTTGAAAATTGTGAAATATTTAAATTGTGATTTGTCAATGAATGTTTTATGTACTGCATTTTAAATTTTTATTGTGCACCACAGAGTAACATTTACTTAGCGATAGCTTTATTTTGCTGTCACAGATAGGGAAAAGGACATAGCAGCAGAGTGAACTGCTACAGTAATAAGGGAGGACAACTTGAAGATTTTTGTACGAGTAGATTATTTATACTCATTGTGATTTGGTTGATGTAAATATGGTATTGTCATATGTATGTATATAAAATTGAGCAGTTGTACAGCAATTTATAAAAATATTATTTTGGATTTTCTATTTGTAAATTAAGACCAGTGAATGTAAATAATTTTTCCTTTAATGAAATGTGTATGAAATTATTTAATATTATTTTGAAAATATTTGAGCTCAGAATTGTGAATTGTGAAATTTTGAATTTAATTGTGGAATTTTAGTAAATTGTGATGATTTGAGTTATTGGAGGTTGAAATTAGTGAAGTACATTATTTTAGAAGTTTTTTTTTTTTTTTTTTTTGCAGGTCAAATTTTTTATTTTTCTCAATTACAGTCAGCACTCTGCCGAAATTTTTACAAGATTTGCAGAAAAATCCAAATGGTCAAAATTTTTATCCACACATAAACTTCAAAAAAAGTTTTTAATTCCTACCAAAAGTGCTCGTCACCTTTCAAAGAAGTAAAATTTGTTTTAAAATCCCTTGTAGTGTATTTAATGGGTTATTGGTAGGCGAAGTTCGGCAATTCATTAAGTGCACTACGGGATCATGTTATGCCTTACAGAGGGGTAAGGTGTGACATTTTAGCAGAATTTTCTCTACAAAATAGACCTTAAACTAATTAAGAAAAACACTTATTTTAATCCACTAGAACAATACTTTCTACTATTCTCAAACAATCAATTAATTAATCAACTTTTCAGCCATAAGTTTAAATAAGAAAATTTTCTATAACCTACTTATCATAGCTAGACCATTAAGAAAGAAGTAATTAGTTAATCTAGTTGATTTGGGTACTACTAGTCTACAATTTGAAACATGCTCTCCTTTATTTATACAACACATACTATAACAAATATAATTTCAAAGTATAAAATTTTAAAACTTTCAAAATAATGTATGCTTAATTATTCTCATGCACATGGCCCAAAAATTCTTATAGTTTAATTTTCTTATATAGTAGGTAAACCTTTCTTCTCTTGATGACAATAAAACTTCGCAAGAAAACCTTTGTTGGACCTAGGTGTTTTAACCCATATTTTGATGATAACAAATAATTAGTGTGCTAGTAATTATATTGAAAGTGTTTGTGATGAGCTTGTAGGCCCTAAATTAAAAAATGCTAAATTGCTTCAAATCAAGGATGAAAAAAAGCTATAAAAGGAAGCATACTTTTGAAAGAATTGTATAAATATTTGATTGTTTTTACACCTTATGAATCTCATTTAATTATGTGTGCCAGCTCAAGTTTATGTTTCACTTGGAAAATTTTATGCAACTTAGTTTTCACCAAATTCTTATAAGTGATGTGCCACATCATGGTGATGGCATTGACATGGCATATAAGCTCATTGACCAGGTCTAAGAGCAAGCTTGTTACTTTGCTTGCCCATGTCCAAGAATAAAGATATTGTGGGCTGGACTTGTTAATTTAAATAGGGCATATGATTTGGCTTGAGTTAAGAAGTTTATGGGCTGAAGATTGGTGAGTATTTTGTCTTTAAATGGCCTTGGCCTCCAAATTAGCATGTAAACTCTCTCTATCCCTTTCTTTATGTTGCTAAAAGTTCATAAGTCAAAGAATAAAAGTCATACTAAGGAGAATCAAGAAAATCCGATTGAAAGATCTCTAAGAGCACATCTTTCCTAATTAGCCAAGCAAGAATCTCTCCTTTATGTCTCACTTAAATTCATGCAGCTACTTGGAGTGTCACACCTTACCACTCAATAAGGTATTACATGATCCCATAGTATACCTAATGAATTATCAAACATCGCTTATCGATAACCCATTAAATACACTACAGGAGATTTTAAACCAATTTCCATTTCCTTTTAAAGTAGTGAGTGATTTTGCATATGTATTAAAAACCTTTAATTGAAGTTAAGTCATAATGAAATTTTTAATTAATTTAAAATCTCCGCAAATTTTGCAAAAAGTTCGGCAGAGTGTTGTCTATAATTTGAGAAAATAGTTCTTCAAAAACCTGTGAAAACACTCCGAATATGCATTTAAATCCCAAACACTAATATTCTTAACACATTTTAATCTCAACAACCACCATTTTAAGCAATTCTTAAAAAAATATTTCAAAATAAACTGAACATTTCACTAAATAATATAAGAAGTTTATATTAGAACATTTACACAAATCAAACGTAAATTACAAAATTTATTACACAACTGCTCAAGTCTATGCACCTACATACAGCGACATATATATCAAAATGAAAATATACAAGGGTATAATCTATATACCCAGTAAATATCTGAAATGCTGATCACTTCAAGTCACAAGCAGCTTGCTCTGCTACTTTATCTACCTCTTTACCTGCGACAATAATAAAAAGCTATCATTGAGCCAAAGACTCAAAGGAGCACAACTTTAAGAAAATAAAAAATTAAACAGCACATAAATCACAATTGGTCAAATTAAATCAATTGAGATATTAACATATATAAAATCACATTTTATTTTTAAAACCAGAAAATTTCTTAGAATAAATCAAATCACAGAACAATTTCTTTTGAATTATCACACAGCTTAATCATAACCCAAATATCCAATTCATCCCAATAGCCAAAGGCTAATGAGGAATACCAAGGCTAGCTAGTACAATATATGAGTACTCATTCAATTCGTCCTCAACTGGCAACACCTCAACATTTCAGCCAAAGAGAGAATTCAAAACTAATTCAACCCACTAAGCAAGCTAGTGAGGAATTCAAACAATTAATCATGATTGTTGTGGTTTCAAACCATTTTAACCAATTTTCAAACACCAAAATAGCCATCAATTCACATTCAAACTAATTTCCCAACATTTTGGCCAACAACACATTTTTTCAAATATTCGATATAAATGAGGTCATAAATTAAATAATTTAATTTCACAATTCATTCAAATCAAAATCCAAATTGAAATTTGAAAATGAACTAGTTGTTGTGCATAAACCTTAAATGAGTCGCCTCTTGGCCTTGACTCACTTTTTCCTTATTTTTGCCAGTTTCTTTCTCAACTGAAATACACAATTTAAGACTTTTCAATATTCATTCAACTTATTTCCATAATTAATCCAACTCTTAAATGCATGCATATTAAATTTCTCTCATAATTTATCCTCAAAGTTGAATTCTTTGTATTTGGTATGTTATAGTTACTATTCATTTGACCATTTGATCAAAATATTGACTTTTTCATACTAAAGAGATATGCTAATTTTAATTATCTCCAAATACCTCATTTTGGGTCACAATTATGTTGGCATTGATTGCCAATTGAATTTCTAAGCTCCTTAGGAGAAATTACAAATTTTCAGTTTTGGTCTCTAAAGTTTACTGTTCCATTGGCCTATTCTAAAGTGGAAATTTGGCCAACTTTCCTTCATTAAAGTTGTTTCTTAATGTCTTAACTTTAATTCCCTTTTTGAATCACTCCATTTGGAGTTTTGTAACTCAAGTTATGGCCATTTAAACTTAACTGGCCGGATTGGCCAAATTCCAAATTTCTGGGTAAGTTTAGGGTTCTGGCAGTTTTAGTGAACCAAATTTGGTTGGAAATTTGATTTGGTTTTGATCAGAATTTGGATTTGATTTCTTCATGAAAGTTGTTCTACTATGTCATAGCTTTCTAATGGTACAAAAATCAAATCATTTGGATCATTTTACACCAAGTTATGACCATTTGAACAAGTACTGTTTACATGGTCAATTCTGTACAGTGGCAGGGTACCTAATACGGATTTAACCTAATTTTCACCCACTTGTGGTCGGTTTTAGGGCAGGGTTTCTACAAAAAAAAATTGTTGCATTAGATCTTAATTTTCATCTCAAATTGTCCTCACACCAATTAGAGCAATACAATTTCAGTTCTAACCATTTAAAGGGATAAGGGTCAAGCTATCCAGATTGGGGCAACATCACCTTCAATCCCACTTCAATTTCCATGCATTCAATCAACTCCTATGAAGGCACAGAAGCATTAAAAATACAAGTTTATATCATTGAATTCAAAATTTTTTCACCTAGGATCACATGCGTCATGCAAGATTCATTTTATCTATTTGATTTCAATGATAAACAACATATTACAACTCTTTTAATAAGTTTTTGAATCTAGATTTGCCATTTAAGATTTTAGAATTAATCAAATTAATTCATTAGAATCCTAGATTAGATCAAGAACAAGTGCACTAACCTTTTTGATGCACTGTAGTGTATTTGGCACCTTTGGGATGCGCCTTAGGACATCAGGTGTTGTCCCTCTAGCTTGTCCACACCAAGATCACCAATTGCAGCCCTTTAACAGCTTCTAAAGCTTTCCCAATCAATTAGAAAATCAAGTTTTGCCTTTTGAGAGATTATAGATGTAAACAAGACACTAGAAATGATTTCTAGTATTTTTAATTCAAGAGATTATTGTCTAATTTCTTTGAATTGATGAGAGATGAAGAAGAAGAGAAGGAGAGGCAGCAAAGGGTGGCGGCACCAAGGAGAGAACAGCAGCTAGTTATTTTTCTTTTTCATAACAACACATTATATAGCTAGGTCACCACTTAAAACCCTTGCCACAGGTCACCTTCTGATTGGCTCTATGTTTAATTGACCCAATCACATTATGCCAAGTGTCAAACCTATATTTAATATTAACTTTGATCATCTTACATGATTAAAAGACATATGGCAAGCTTATGTGTAGTGCCATGTGTCACCATCTCATGGTGCCACATGGCACCCTGTGAAATGACAAAAATACCCCTGTGTCTTAATTTTGAGTTCTCAACCCAAAATAATTATTTCCCTTATTCTAATAATTTTTTATCAAATATAGATTAATTAATTAATCTCTTTTAATTAATTTCTCATAATTAAATTCATATTTAAATACTTTAAATATAAATTTAACTTATACTATACATCCAATAATCTAGATTTGGTTTCAAGCCATGCTAGGGACTTTGCAATCTAATTGCAAACCAAACCTATTTAATTAATCAATTAAACTCTTTAATTAATTAATTAAATCATATTTAATATAGTGATTACTTGTGTATGTGTATGAATTACTAGGCTCATTACTAATTGGCAATGAGACATGATATCAACTCTTAATATCATCAGAACTCTTTTTTACCATAAATGATTTCTCTAAATCATTTTATGTACCTCACAGACCATGGTTAACACCTAGCATAGCATGCCATGGCCACCCAATCAGTAATAAGGTTTACCTTAAATGAACCTATAATCATATGTTACCATGCACTAGAATCTCTCTGTTGCGAAATCCCAATTCGAGCTGGAGTTTTGGTTTATGTCAAACCCTATTTGCTATGAATATTATGTTCTCTTTTAATTCCAGTTCTTGATTAAAAAGATTTTTCTGATCAGAAACTCTTTTCTGATTAAATCTATCTGTCTTGGCTAGAAACTTGAAACATCAAGAACAATTAAATAAACATAGGATTTTATCCCTATTTACTTAGAGGAATAGATTCCATCTTGATCAACACCTACCTCCATATATAACTAGTAGGAGCCAACACATGCCCATATACCCATACACAGTACAAGTATGAAAGTAGTATCAAACTCAAACCACCTATATACAAGATAACTGTGCTATCTTAGGTCTAAAGATTTTATGAACTAATATGATTTATGACAATACATTAACAAGAGTAAACTCCCTGTTCTTGTCATAAATGTCACTGGTTCGGCCTACTTATCATGTATAAGTGCCTATCATATTTGTTATATGGCATGAGACTCACCATTCCATCCTATTTACATCAAATATAAATAACTAGGGAACAAACATGATTACAATCTTTCTGGATAAGTCATCTCCTTATTGTGAAGTATCCTCGATTGTGAACCAATTTATGATTCTTTGTGCAAGAAATGTTGTCACTCATATTCTTAACAACTTAAGAATAGAATTTCTAACAAAATATCAATAGACCTTTTCTATTACACATAAATATATTATGTAAACGGAAAAGTGAAAATGCCTTTTATTAATAAAATATGTACAAGATACATACTAAATGATATGCTCTAGGGCATACTACTAACATCCCAAACATACCAATTGACCAATTTAATCATCAATTAGGTCAATTGTGCATCAATTCATCAAAATTCTCAATTTTCCCACAAAACCCTAATGGCCATAACCCTAGTTTCCTAATTGCCTTAATTCAAACAAGTTCAATACATTAAACATGCATATCCCTTCACCCACACTAGATTTCACATTTTTATTAGGCCAAAACACCCCAACCCTAACCGTAGCAATGCTGGCCAAAGTTTTATCCCTCACCCACATGCATAATTTTTCAATTCCTCATCTTAACCCATCACAATTATACTCAAATTTAAGAAGGAAGAATAGATAAGTCTTGAAATTTCACTTGCCTCTTTGAAGCTTTTACAATATTTCTAAGCTTTGCAAATTTTTCTTTTCTTCCATTTCCAATCTTTCTATCAAGACCCAAAGACAAGTTTTTAATTAAGGGATTATGAAATTTATGGTTAAATTTAGGGTTTATAAGAGCTTAAGGGAAGCTTTCATAGTGGAAAGTGAGAGAAAATGAGAGAGATGAAGGAGAGAAGAGTGACGGCAAGAAAATGAAGAGGAAAATAAATTTTTTTTCTTTTTTAATTTTTATTTGTGTCCTTATATACTTGTTACATAATTAAATAATTAGAATTTAAAATTGTTAATGGTGTCATGCTTGCATAAGCTTAATGATGTCATAATGTTTTTATTTTATTTTTTTTTTCTTTTTTTTTCCCATTACCTCTTCACCTCTAATATATTTTTCACAAATTTAATTTCCTAATTTTTAATGGACATTTAGGTCAGTAGTTACCTCTAAGGGTGAATTGACTAAATTGTCCCTTACCGGTCTAATTCGTTTTTTCAGTAATATTTAATTGCTTCCGGAACTCTAGTTCAATTATTTAACCTTATTCTGAACTGTTTTCCATGGTTTTCACATTTCCCCTAGCTTTGGAAGAATTCTTAGGCCTAGGGTTTCATAATGTCCCACTCGAAAATAAGATAGCGACTGACCTCGCAGTCACTTTCCAGTACAGTCACCCATCACTGTGGCCTCGGCTCATTTAACCCATTATGCCTTGTTTTCTTTATTTCTATTTTAACTTCATATAATTGCTATTAATTTTTATTCAGGACTTTTCTAGGTAACTTAAATATGGTTCTAAGCCTCCTGACTATTCGGACTAGCACTCATCACCGGAACAATGAAATGTATAGAACTAATGAATATAGGGGTGTAATAATTCTACACCCCCCCCCCCCTCTTAAAAGAAATCTCGTCTCAAAATTTTACCTGATATTAGTCTCTGAATAGCTGTAGGTCTGTCTCCTTATATCCTCCTCACGCTCCCAAGTAGCTTCCTAGCCTGAATGATGGTTCTACAGCACTTTCACTAATTGTATATGCTTGTTCCTTAGCTGCTTTACCTCATATGCCAGAATCTCAATAGGCTCTTCCTCATAAGTGAGGTATGGGTTCACCTCAATCTCCTCAACAAGTAGAACATGAGATAGGTTTGATCTATACCTTTTCAACATAGATACATGGAAAACATTATGTATATTTTCTAACTCTGCAGGTAGTGCCAATCGGTATGCCAAAAGACCCACTCTTTCTAGAACCTCATATGGCCCATTAAAACAAGGACTCAGTTTTTCCTTTCTGTCAAATCTCATAATTTTTTTCCAAGGAGAAACTTTGAGGAATACCTTATCACCCACTGCATACTCAATATCTCGCCTTTTTAAATCGATTTAGGACTTATGCCGTTCAGATGCAGCCTTAAGTCTGTCTCTGATAAGTTTAATCTTCTCTTATGTCTGCTGAACAATTTCTGGACCAATTAGCTTCCTTTCACCCACTTTATCCCAACATAGAGGAGTTCTACATTTTCTGCCATACAGAGCTTCATATGGAGGCATTTCAATGCTTGATTGGTAGCTGTTATTGTAAGCAAACTCAATCAAAGGCAAGTGAGTATCCCAACTACCTTCAAACTTAATTACACATGCAGGTAGCATATCCTCCAATATCTGAATCACCCTTTCATACTGGCCATCTGTCTATGGATGGAATGCCATACTGAAGCTCAATTTAGTTCCTAGGGCTCTTTATAAACTACCCCATAATCTATAAGTGAACCTTGGATCTCTGTCTGACACAATCGATAATGGATTCTCACTATCTCATCAAGGTATAGTTTAGCCAATCTGTCCAGGTTATAGTCCATTCTCACTAGCAGAAAGTGAACAGACTTAGTCAATCTATCTACAATGACCCACAATGCATCATGGTTCTTCTGTGTTCTCGGAAGTCCCATCACGAAGTCCATTGTGATTCTTTCCTATTTCCACTCAGTTACTGGCAATGGATGTAGTAAACCAGCTAGTAATTGGTGTTCTGCCTTCACTTGCTAATAAGTTAGGCATTTGGATACATATTCAACTATATCTTTCTTTATCCCATTCCACCAATAGTGCTCTTTCAAGGTTCTATACATCTTGGTCCCACTAGGGTGCATAGTAAAAGGAGACTCATATGCTTTCTTCATAATGATTTGTCTCAATTTCACATCATTAGGAACGCATACTCTGCCCTAGTGTAGCAGTAGGCCATCGTCATTTACTAAAAATCTAGGCTTCTTGCCATCCCAAGCTTCTTTCTTCAATTTTTGATACTTCTCATCATTTTGTGCAGCTATTTTAATCTGATCCATCAACACTAGCTTCATTTGCCAAACAGCTATCATCTATCCCTCATCATTGACCTCCAAACTATCATGCAGTGCTTTTAATTCTTGCACCATAGACGAAGAAAAACTTTTAAACTGGCCATGGTTTTATAGCTCAGAGCATCAGCAACCACATTTGCCTTCCCTGGTTGGTAGTCTATCAAATTATCATAGTCCTTAATCAGTTCTAACCACCTCCTTTGCCTCAAATTTAACTCCTTCTAGGTACCCAAATATTTTAAGCTCTTGTGATCTATGTAGATGTAACACTTTTCCCCATATAGATAATGTCTTCAGATCTTCAGAGCAAATACAATAGCTGTAACACCCTCACTATAGCCATTCCGTACATTCCACTATTTCGATGATCGGTGTCGGTCCGGATAGCCAGAATGACTGGAACTATATATAGACTAGAGTGAGGAGTCATAAATAACTCAAACAATAATAAGAAAAATTTAGTAAAAATTTTAGAAATAAAATACAACCAAGTTAAATGAGCCGGTGCCCTAGCGATGGGTAACTCAGTGGGAAGTTGCGATCTTCATAGCTAGGAGCCCTAAACCGGGGAAAAAATTCATGAAATAATTTTTAGGACTCCAGAGAAGAGTCATTGAGGTTTCGATGGCTTTAGAATGCCAAGAAAAGGCTTAGAAAAATTTTTAGATTGGTACATACGATTTTGGCTCAATAAGCCCAATGGAGGGCATTTTGGTCATTTCGTCTTCAGAGATGATTTTTGGCCGACTTTTCCAGTTAAGTAAATAATTATTATGATATAAAATATGAATAAATATTACTAAAAATTTAATTGAAAATGAGTAGAAAAGAAAAGAAAAGAAAAATGAAGAAAATTAGAATTATGACATCATGGTGATGTCATTTAAAGTCTACCCACCAATCACCATTCAACAAATATATTTAAAACACATAAATGAGGATAAAAAAACTACCCAAAAATTTGCTTCTTCATTTCTTTCCTTCCATGGCCAAAATTTGTTTTTCTCTCCTCCATTTTCTTAATTTTTCAAGCTTAATTCCCTTGATAAATGTCCATAAAAACCCTAATCCCTAAAACAAAAACTTAATTGTAGACTTTACCTAAGAGATTTGAAGCAAAAGGGAGAGGAGAAAGTGGAGTTGGTAAGCTTGAGAATTTCTTCAATGGAGGTTAGTGCATATTAACCTTTAAATCTTGTTTATTCCTTGAAAGTTAGCTTAAATATGAGCAAATGATTAAGAGATTCAAAGAAATCATGTATAAAAGTGAGAGGTAAAATTTAGGCAGCAACCATAAGAGGAGGAATTGTTGTGTTTTGTTGAATTAAAACTTTAATAGAAGCTTAGATAAGGATATATATATGATTGATAACCTTGGTTGGTATGAATTTACATGAGAGTTGATTTTGGAAATTAGAGTTAGGGTTTAGGGCACAAATTTGAGATTTGCTCATACAGTAGTGAAAGGAAGTTCTAATGGTCAATTAGTGACCATTTGGTTGTATTTGAGTAGGAAATGAAGTGAATTGTGCCATGGGAATTGAGGTTAGAGGTGCTGCCATGAGTTACCTGCAGGGCTAGATATCTGTCCAGCAAGGTTAGGCAGCTATTACTTGAGTTGTGTAGGTTCAATTGGTGCAAGGCCAATTGGACATGAAATTAAACACATAATATCACAACTTTGATAAAGTAACCCTGTCCAAAAAACAAACTTAGGATGCCCTAAAAGTTGACCAAATCCGGGTAACACACATTCTGCTTGGACAAAATGACCAAATGAACATTATTCATTCATTTGGTCGTAACTCACTGTAAAAATGTCCAATTGACCTGAAATTTATATCAATAGAAAGCTTAGACAATTTAGGACAACTTTTATGAAGGACATAACTCTAAATTTTGATCAGAACTTAATGAAATTCCCACCAAACTTAGGACACCAAAACTGCCATAATGGATTCTGCCCAGAAATTCTGGGTACTACCCTATCTGGCCAGTTATGGTATTTAGGCCATAACTTCAGCTACAAAACTCCAATTGGAGTGATTCGAAAAGGGAATTAAAGAAGACACAATAAGAAACAACTTTAATGAAGAAAAGTTAGCCTAGTTTCCACTGTAGAATTGTCCAATGGAATAGTAAACTTAGGTAATCAAAACTGAAAATTTAGAAATGCATCTAGGGGACTTTAAATTGCAATTGGCAATTAATACTAACAAATGTAAAATGTAAAATGTGGTATCTTGAAGAACTTAGGCTCCACAAATTTATTATAAATCAAAAAGTCAACTTTTGAATGGAGACGGTCAAATAAATAGTAACCACTAAAATATGTGAAGTAGAAGGATGAACTATAAGAACTATTGTAGTCAATAATATAGGAAAGGGTATAATAAATTAGAAAGCTATTGTAATGGTTAATATATAGATAATATAAATAGTTGATTTAAATTTTAGAATTGAGTGACACTAGGATTTAAGGAAACTTAACTAAATTTGAAATCTATGAAACATTCATGGACTACTTGAAATATGAATGATAATGCACCTAAATCATGAAAAAAATAGATAGTTAGGGCTTATTCCTCTTTTGTAGCTAAAAATTTATACTTGGCATAATTAATGGCATATGAGAAACAAAAAGAATGTTTTGAGTACAATGGTACATGAACACCATTATTGTGAATTGAGATCAAAATGAATGATGTAAGGAATGTATGAATTATGATGAATGCATAAACTATATAGAATTGTGATTTAGAAATTTATACTTCTACTAAGAACAAAATTAAAACATTATAAATTATAATTGAAACTTATAATGAAATATGAAGACATATTAATATTTAATGGTACTTATGTGCCCATGTATTGCCTAGACACGTGTGTCAGATTGAATAGATTGGCATGCCAATAGGGCATTATTTTAGCAGTACTGCGAAAGGCTTTATGCCTATATTCATGGCTTTATGACCGTATTCATGGCTTTATGCCCGCATTCATGGCTTTATGCCCCCACTCATGGCTTTTATGCCCGATTATGCGTTATCATTGTTAGTAGTATGCCCTAGAGCATATCATTTAGTATGTATCTTGTATATATTTTTATTAATAAAAGGCATTTCCACTTTTCCGTTTACATAATATATTTATGTGTAATAGAAAAGGTCCATTGATATTTTGTTAGAAATATTATTCTTAAGTTGTTAAGAATATGAGTGACAATATTTCTAGCACAAAGTATCATAAATAGGTTCACAATCGATGATACTTCATAATAAGGACATGACTTATCCAGAAAGATTGTATTCATGTTTGTTCCCAAGTTATTTATATGAGATATAAATAAGATGGAAAGGTGAGTCTCATGCCATATAACAAACATGATAGGCACTTATAAATGATAAGTAGGCCGAACCAGTGACACTTATGACAAGCACATGGAGTTTACTCTTGTCAATGTTTTGTCATAAATCATATCAGTGCATATAATCTTTAGACCTGAGATAGCACAATTATCTTGTATATAGGTAGTTTGAGTTTGATACTGCTTTCATACTTGTACTGTGTATGGGTATATGGGCATGTGTTGGCTCCTACTAGTTACATATGGAGGTAGGTGTTGATCAAGATGGAATCTGTTCCTCTAAGTAAATAGAGATAAAATCCTATGTTCATTTAATTGTTCTTGATATTTCAAGTTCCTGGCCAGGACAGATAGATTTATTCAGAAAAGAGTTTCTGATGAGAAAATCTTTTTAATCAAGAACTGGAATTAAAAGAGAACATAATATTCATAGCAAATGGAGTTTGACATAAACCATGACTCGGCTTGAGTTGGGATTTTGTGAGAGAGATTCTAGTGCATGGTAACATATGATTATAGGTTCATTTAAGGTAAACCTTATTACTAATTGGGTGGCCATGGCATGCTATGCTAGGTGTTAACCATGGTCTATGAGGTTCATAAAATGATTTAGAGAAATCATTTATGGTAAGAAAGAGTTCTGATGATATTAAGAGTTGATATCATGTCTCATTGCCAATTAGTGATGAGCCTAGTAAGTCACACACATACACAAGTTATCACCTATTTAAATATGATTTAATTAATTAATTAAAGAGTTTAATTGATTAATTAAATAGGTTTGGTTTGCAATTAAATTGCAAAGTCCCTAGCATGACTTGAAACCAAATCTAGATTATTGGATGTGTAGTATAAATTAAAGTTATATTTAAAGTGTTTAAATATGAATTTAATTAATGAGAAATTAATTAATAGAGATTAATTAATTAATTTATATTTGATATAAATTAATTAGAAGAAGAAAAATAATTATTTTGGGTTGAGAACTCAAAATTAAGACACAGGGGCATTTTGGTCATTTTGTAGTGTGACACGTGGCACCATGAGATGGTGACACATGGCATAACACATAAGCTTGCCAAATGTTTTTTAATCATGTAAGATGATTAAAATCAAGATTAAATATAGGTTTGACACTTGGCATAATGTGATTGGGTCACTTAAACCTAGAGCTAATCAAAGGGTGACATGTGGCAAGGGTTTAATGTGTTAACCTAGCTATTTAAGTGTTGTTATGAGAAAATAAAACACAACCAGCAGCCACACTCCTTTGTCACGCCATTTTGCAGCCCTCCCTCTATTCTTCTTCATCTCTCATCAATTCAAAGAGATTAGCCATCAATCTCTTGAATTAAGAACACTAGGAATTGTTTCTAGTGTCCTGTTTACATCTTTAATCTCTTAAAAGGCAGAACTTGATTTTCTAATTAATAGAAAAAGCTTTAGAAGCTCTTCAAGGGCTGCCATAGGTGTTCTTGGTGTGGACAAGCTAGAGGGACAACATCTGGTGTCCTGAAGACGAATCTCAAAGGCGCAGACACGCTGCAGTGCATCAAGAGGTTAGTGTAATCGTTCTTGATTTAATCTAGGGTTCTAAAATTAATCTGATTAATTTTAAAATCTTAAATGGCAAATACAGATCCAAAAACATATTAAAAGAGTTTTAATATGTTGTTTATCATTGAAATCAAATAGATGAAAATAAATCTTGCATGATGCATGTGACCCTAGGTGAAAATTTTTGAATTCAAAGGTATAAACTTGTGTTTTTCACGCTTCCGTTCCTTCAATTGGTATCAGAGCCACTATATTTGCCATTTAGATTGTTGATTATATGATTTAATTGTGTGTTTGATCATGAGATCAAGAGTTCATTGCTGGTTGCAAAGTAAGTTGGCGGCATACTTGAAAAAAAACACCATCAATGGTGCGCATGGTTTGGCTTCCATGGGTGGTTTAAGGTTTGGCTTTTAATTCTGCAATTGTTGTATGATCTAAGGCCTATTCTTTGACTAATTAAAGTGATTAATTAGTAGTTATTATCACACAATTAAATTATGATTCAAATCAGAATTTTAAAAATTGTTTGAATGTGATTCAAATATGAATTTTAAAAGTTGTTTGAATGTGATTCAAATCTGAATTTTTAAAGTTGTTTGAATCATATTTAAATCTGATTTTTTAAAATTGATTGAATAAAATTCAGATCTGATTTTTTAAAAAATGTTTGAATGTGATTCAAATCTGATTTTTTAAAAAATGTTTGAATGTGATTCAAATCTGAATTTTTGAAGTTGTTTGAATGTGATTCAAATCTGAATTTTTTAATTTCTTTGAATGAGATTCAAATCTGAATTTTTATATTTATTTGAATCATATTCAAATCTGGATTTTTAAGTTGAATATGAGATATTCAATTTAATTTAAGTATGTATATTTTATTTAATTGTTAAATAGTGATATGCATGATGGATGATCATGGACTATAAAAGACCAATGTGATTGGATTTATTTCTTTTATGTTTCTTTGGGATTGTAAATTAATTAATTTATTTTAATTTATTTTGGGCATGTATTATTAAGTTTGTAATAATTTTTGGGTTGTAATTTCATTTATTTAAGTTCTTGTAAATTCGCCTCGGTATGCCAAGGATTACTATGTAATATTGGATTGCAAGAAATTCAAGGAGGTCAAGAGCATTGGTGGGACCAGTGGGAGGAATTCAAGATCAAGTGTTGATTATGTACTCCTTCAGCAACTCTTGTAAAATGAATGAATGAAATGCACCTAGGAATGCCCTGATTCAATTATTGGTGGCTCAGAATTGAATCCCTTAGAAAGTCCATGATCATACCATATTTACTGCTTATCCATGAATGCATGAGATGTATGGGAATGTATGCAATTATATGATATATGCATGCTAAATGGATAATGTGCAAAGTGAGACCTTAATAGTAAATAGAATGACCATAAAATCTTCCAAACAAATGATTAAGTTGGAAATGCTATAATTAAAGTAATTATAAATTAGGCCCTCCATTGGGGCAATTATTTTAAGAAATTTTAAATAGTTGCATAAGATGCAATTTATTTAAGAGATTTTCTTAAGAATAATTGTTAAGCATGAGATGTTATAAATATGTAAATGGTTTAGTGGCCAATATTGGATGTACCTGAGGACATTAAAATTATTTGCATAATTACTGGCTCAATGGGATCAACTTAACTAATGCAAGATAAGTCAATAATGGATGTACCTGAGATTTTGAGCATTAGGGGCTAGGTAAAGGATTGAACCTCACATGAGATGTGATGGGCAAAGAGTTGCTCACTTATAGTTTATTGTAATTCCAATAATGAATGTACCTGAGGATGATCAATAGAATTATAAGAATTCAATCACCCACTAGAAATCCATCCAACTAGGATTTCCGTTTTCTACTTTGGAAGTGTAGGATTCGCTAAGTTAGTGGGAGGACAAATTTGATTAAAAGACCATAATCATATTTGGTTAATTACATGATACATTTACTAATTAATCTGGTTATTTCTGCAATTAATTTTCTGATAAAAATGATCACAAAACAACCACCACCATCCAATATCCTTGCAAGCATACTTGATCACAATAGGTTGACAGGACCTAATCTGTCTGATTGGCTAAGAAATTTGAAACTTGTCCTGAACCTTGAACATATAGGATATGTTCTAGATTCAAATGTTCCTGATCCCTTACCTCCAGAGGCCACACAAGAGGAACATGAAACTTTGGACAAGTGGAAGGAGCATGATATGAGAGCTAAGTGTTACATGCTTGCTTCCATGAGTAATGAGTTACAGAAGCAACATGAGAACATGCAGAGTGCGAGTGAGATCCTCCTTCACCTACAAGAGTTGTATGGTGAGCACAGCAGGAATGCTAGGTATGAGATATCTAGACAACTATTCTGTATGAGGATGTTTGAGGGACAGAATGTTGGGGATCATGTCCACAAGATGATTCGGCTGATTGAGCAGTTGGAATATCTTGACTTCAACATGGATTTCCAACTACAGACGGATTTGATCCTTCAGTCCCTTCCTGGGTCTTTTGGGAAATTTTGTGACAAATTTCCATATGACTCAATAGGAATGCACCTTAGCTGGTTTACTCAACATGCTGGTTATTGCCCAAAAGAATATGCCAGGCAATAAAGGAAAAGGGGTAGCTTTGGTTGCATCTTCTTCTGCTGGAAAGTCCAACAAGAAGAAGGGCAATAAGAAAAAGAAACCTCAGATTCCTGGTCCTTCTAAGAAAATAGCTAAACAGAAAAGGAAGACTAAAGCTAATGAAGGCAAAGGAAAGTGTTTCCACTGCCAACAGGAAAGTGTTTCCATTGCCAACAGGAAAGTGTTTCCATTGCCAATAAGAAAGTGTTTCCATTACCAGTAAGAAAGTGTTTCCACTGGCCAGAGTATAGCAATCTAAATGAAAGCAATGTCGTGGTGAAAAACAACTCAAGTTCAAAATATATTTGGCACTTAAGGTTATGTCATGTTGCAGAAGATAGGATTACAAAATTGGAGAAAATGGGGATTCTATCCTCATTGGGCTCTGAGCCTACTCCAACTTGTGAATCTTGCCTTCAGGGCAAAATGACTAGATCACCCTTTGTTGGACAGGGGCTAAGAGCTGAAAATATTTTAGAGCTAATACATAGTGATGTATGTGGTCCATTTAAAGAAATGGCTAGAGGGGGTTTTCATTATTTTATTACCTTTACTGATGATAAATCAAGGTTTGGGTATTTGTATTTGATGAAATACAAACACGAATCTTTTGAAAAGTTCAAAGAATTTAAATCTGAAGTAGAAAATCAAACAGGAAAGAGTATTAAAGCTCTTCGATCAGATCGTGGAGGTGAATATTTGAGTACTGAATTTGATGAATACTTGAGAGAGCATGGCATTGTTTCTCAGCTGACTCCTTCAGGAACACAACAACTGAATGGTGTATCTGAAAGGAGAAATCGTAGACGACCCTATTGGATATGGTACGTAGTATGATGAGCTATACTGATATGCCAATCTCCTTTTGGGGATTTGCATTAGAATCAGCTTTGTATATTCTGAATAGGATTCCATCAAAATCAGTTTCTTCCACACCTTATGAGATATGGCATGGAAGAAAACCAAGTCTTAAGCATGTTAAGATTTGGGGTTGTCCAGCTTATATCAAAAAGCTGAACACTGATAAATTGGAGACCAGATCAGAAAAGGGTCGATTTGTTGGATATCCAAAAGATAGTTTTGGATATTATTTTTATTTGCCTACTTCACAAAAGGTTGTGATAAGTAGAGATGCCACATTTCTTGAACAACAGTTTGTTCAAGAAGGAGGCAAAGGAAGGCAAATAGAGTTAGAATTGGAGAATTCTGACCAACCAACATATCAGATGGATATAGATCCATCTAGTCAACCTATACCCGTTGATGAAATATCTACAGCTGTTCCTCGTAGAACAACCAAGGTATCTCACCCACCAGTGAGATATGGTTTTCTTCATGAAGAAGAACAAGAGTTGTCTACTCATGAAGAAGTAGATCATGGAGATGATCCACTTACCTATGAAGAAGCTATATCAGATATAGACTCTTCAAAATGGATTGATGCTATGAAATCCGAGATTGATTCCATGTATAAGAATCAAGTTTGGGATCTTGTTGACCCACCTGAAGGTATTGTACCTATAGGGAACAAATGGGTTTTCAAGAAGAAAATTGGTTCTGATGGAAAGGTAGAGACCTATAAGGCAAGGCTAGTAGCGAAAGGGTTTCGCCAAAGGCAAGGAATCGACTATGAGGAGACTTTCTACTTTGTTGCCATGCTTAAATCAATTAGGATTTTATTAGCAATAGCTGCGTACTATGATTATGAGATTTGGCAGATGGATGTCAAAACAACTTTTCTCAATGGATACATTGAAGAAAACATTTTCATGGAACAACCTAAGGGATTTGAATCCCAAGATGGTTCCAAGGTATGCAAGCTAAAGCGATCTATTTATGGGTTGAAACAAGCTTCGAGGAGTTGGAACATCCGTTTTGATGAAGCCATTAAATCCCTTGGTTTATAAAAAATGAGGATGAGCCATGTGTATATAAGAAGGTTAGTGACAGTGCTATCACTTTCCTTGTCTTATATGTGGATGACATACTGTTGATGGGTAATGACACAGGTATGTTGACGACTATAAAGGTATGGTTGTCAAATACATTCTCCATGAAAGACTTAGGGGAGGCAACCTATATTCTTGGGATTCGCATCTATAGAGATAGAGCAAAAAGAATAATTGGTTTATCCCAAAGTCTATACTTGGAAAAGGTGTTAAAGAGGTTTAACATGCTTGATTCCAAGAGAGGATTGTTACCAGTCAGACATGGTATCCATCTTTCTAAAGAGATGTCTCCAAAGACACCTGAAGAAAGAGATAAGATGGCCAGGATTCCATATGCTTCGGCTATTGGAAGTATAATGTATGCAATATTGTGTACTAGGCCGGATATCACATATCTTTATTAGTTTGACTAGCGGTATCAATCCAATCCGGTTTGGAACCGGATAGGTATCAAAAATATCCTTAAGTACTTGAGAAGAACTAAGGATTTATTCTTGATTTATGGAGGTAGAGACTTGCAATTGGATGGTTATACTGATTCTGATTTCCAATCAGATATTGATGATAGAAAGTCTACCTCTAAATATGTGTTCATTTGTAATGGAGGTGTAGTCAGTTGGAAGAGTTCCAAATAGAGCACTACTGCAGATTCCACTACAGAGGCTGAGTATATTCTTGCATCGATTCTTTGCAAAGGAAGGCTATTTGGATAAAGAAGTTCGTGATAGAACTTACAGTAGTTCCTTCCATTGAGTCAGCAGTTCCACTACACTGTGACAACAATGGAGCAGTCATACAGGCTAAGGAACTAAGGTCTCACCCAAAATCCAAACACATAGAAAGGCACTACCACATTATCAGACATATAGTTGGGCAAAGGCGATATAGCCATGCAGAAATATAACATCAGCTGAAAAAATTCAGCTGATCCATGCACTAAGCCTTTGTCACAAGCTCAGTTAGACTGACATCTTGAGAAGATGGGTCTAAGGTATTGTAATGAATGGCTCTAGTGCTAGTGGGAGATTGTTAGTAGTATGCCCTAGAGCATATCATTTAGTATGTATCTTGTATATATTTTTATTAATAAAAGGCATTTCCACTTTTCCGTTTACATAATATATTTATGTGTAATAGAAAAGGTCCATTGATATTTTGTTAGAAATATTATTCTTAAGTTGTTAAGAATATGAGTGACAATATTTCTAGCACAAAGTATCATAAATAGGTTCACAATCGAGGATACTTCATAATAAGGACATGACTTATCCAGAAAGAATGTATTCATGTTTGATCCCAAGTTATTTATATGAGATATAAATAAGATGGAATGGTGAGTCTCATGCCATATGACAAACATGATAGGCACTTACAAATGATAAGTAGGCCGAACCAGTGACACTTATGACAAGCACATGGAGTTTACTCTTGTCAATGTTTTGTCATAAATCATATCAGTGCATATAATCTTTAGACCGGAGATAGCACAGTTATCTTGTATATAGGTAGTTTGAGTTTGATACTGCTTTCATACTTGTACTGTGTATGGGTATATGGGCATGTGTTGGCTCCTACTAGTTATATATGGAGGTAGGTGTTGATCAAGATGGAATCTGTTCCTCTAAGTAAATAGAGATAAAATCCTATGTTCATTTAATTGTTCTTGATGTTTCAAGTTCTGGCAGACAGATAGATTTATTTAGAAAAGAGTTTACGATGAGAAAATCTTTTAATCAAGCTGGAATTAAAAGAGAACATAATATTCATAGCAAATGGAGTTTGACATAAACCATGACTCCAGCTTGAGTTGGGATTTTGTAACAGAGAGATTCTAGTGCATGGTAACATATGATTATAGGTTCATTTAAGGTAAACCTTATTACTAATTGGGTGGCCATGGCATGCTATGCTAGGTGTTAACCATGGTCTATGAGGTTCATAAAATGATTTAGAGAAATCATTTATGGTAAGAAAGAGTTCTGATGATATTAAGAGTTGATATCATGTCTCATTGCCAATTAGTGATGAGCCTAGTAAGTCACACACATACACAAGTTATCACCTATTTAAATATGATTTAATTAATTAATTAAAGAGTTTAATTGATTAATTAAATAGGTTTGGTTTGCAATTAAATTGCAAAGTCCCTAGCATGACTTGAAACCAAATCTAGATTATTGGATGTGCAGTATAAATTAAATTTATATTTAAAGTGTTTAAATATGAATTTAATTAATGAGAAATTAATTAATAGAGATTAATTAATTAATTTATATTTGATATAAATTAATTAGAAGAAGAAAAATAATTATTTTGGGTTGAGAACTCAAAATTAAGACACAGGGGCATTTTGGTCATTTTGCAGTGTGACACATGGCATAACACATAAGCTTGCCAAATGTTTTTTAATCATGTAAGATGATTAAAATCAAGATTAAATATAGGTTTGACACTTGGCATAATGTGATTGGGTCACTTAAACCTAGAGCTAATCAAAGGGTGACATGTGGCAAGGGTTTAATGTGTTAACCTAGCTATTTAAGTGTTGTTATGAGAAAATAAAACACAACCAGCAGCCACACTCCTTTGTCACGCCATTTTGCAGCCCTCCCTCTATTCTTCTTCATCTCTCATCAATTCAAAGAGATTAGCCATCAATCTCTTGAATTAAGAACACTAGGAATTGTTTCTAGTGTCCTGTTTACATCTTTAATCTCTTAAAAGGCAGAACTTGATTTTCTAATTAATAGAAAAAGCTTTAGAAGCTCTTCAAGGGCTGCCATAGGTGTTCTTGGTGTAGACAAGCTAGAGGGACAACATCTGGTGTCCTGAAGACGAATCTCAAAGGCGCAGACACGCTGCAGTGCATCAAGAGGTTAGTGTAATCGTTCTTGATTTAATCTAGGGTTCTAAAATTAATCTGATTAATTTTAAAATCTTAAATGGCAAATACAGATCCAAAAACATATTAAAAGAGTTTTAATATGTTGTTTATCATTGAAATCAAGTAGATAAAAATAAATCTTGCATGATGCATGTGACCCTAGGTGAAAATTTTTGAATTCAAAGGTATAAACTTGTGTTTTTCACGCTTCCGTTCCTTCAATCATGGCTTTTTAGCCATTCTGATTGCATATGTGGTTGACGTTTTGTGCCCCATGGTTTGACGGCCCGAGGCACCGTGGTGTCTAGTGCTAACGACCCGTTATCTAGTTTAGTCAGCCTGTCATAGTTTACTTGGGTAGTGAAATTTGTTAAGAATAATGTGAATTAAATAAATAAATAAATAAGAAAGAAACTATAATTAGTTTTAAAATTTTATTTACTATGAAATAATCCAAACACCTAGGAAATGTTGAGTGAAAGGATAAAAAGATTAGCAAAATAGATATCACTTAACTAAATAATTACAACTGCTTCTTCTGAAATAACATGAATAGAAATGTAATATACTAATATATTTCATATTTTGCGTATCACTATAGTAAATTTAGGAAACAAGCGATTCCAAAGAATAATATAATATAACAAAAGATAATTAATATTAGGAATTCCATATGGAATAAAAATAATTCTTGATTACGCAAGTTAGGTTTTATTTCCATCTGTATTTTGTATATATTATTTTCTTATTATATTATTGCATCACTAAGCAGCAATGCTTAGCGTGATGGATTTGTTTTCTCGCGCAGGTACTAAAGCTAAAACCCAGGGGATATTTGACTGGGATTTTTGAAGTTCAGATCTGCAGAAGTGTCAGAAGTGCTCAAGGTTGTCACCTCCTCATCAATGCATGTAGATAGGGCCCATATAAGTTATTTTAAGTATTTTCTATATTATGTAAATTCTGAACTTGTGTAATTATTTTATAAATCATGTAAATTTATATAATTTCAAAATTTTTACATTGGAATTGAGTATGAATGAAAATGTGTAGAAATAATTATGAAATTGAAATACATTGATGAGATTTGAAATATGAGATAATTATGAGAATGATTGATGAGATAATTATGATTTGCATGGATAAGATTTTATTGTGAAAATATTGTTGAATTTCAAGCTGGTGAATAGTAAAACATGTCAAATGTTAATAAAATAAGGGAAACTCCGTCTGTTTTTTCCATCGAAAAATAATTGATATTAAATTAAATGAATTCAAAATTTTAAGAGGAATAAAGAAAGATAAGATAGGGTGCTCCGGCACCGAGTGTGACATACCTCGCTCAGTTACACTGTAGTCGGGTAAGGGGTGTCATAATAGCTGCTAGCTCCAAGTTATGTGTAGGATAATTTCTCTCATGTGGTTTCAGCTGGCGTGATGCATAAGCAATGACATTTTGATCTTGCATCAGTACACAGCCTAACCCTTTATGAGAAGTATCGCTATAAATAATGTATTCTTTACCCGGTGTAGGTAAAGTAAGGATTAGAGCTTCAGTCAAATATCTCTTCAATTCATCAAAACTTTGCTGACATTTGTCAGTCCACTTAAATTTTACATCCTTCCGGAGCAGCTTGGTCAGTGGAGATGCCAACATAGAAAATCCCTTAACAAAATGGCAGTAATATCTAGCTAAACCCAAAAAGCTGCAAACTTTTGTAACATTCCTGGGCGGCCTCCAATTAAGGATGGCTTCAACCTTGCTGGGATGTCACACCCTATCCCTCCGCAAGCCATAATATGATCCCGTAGTATACCTAATGAATTACCAACTTCGTCTACTGATAACTTATTAAATACACTACAAGTGATTTTAACCTTTTCTTACTTCTTTTTATAGTGGTGAGCACTATTTGCAGGTGTTGATTTTTTTTTTTTTTTACTGAAGTGAAACTAGATAATACATTTGAAGAATTAATAATTTCAGTAAAAATTTTGGCAGAGTGCCATCTGTATTTTGAATAAAACAGTTCTTCAAAAACCTGTAAAAAAGCACTTCAATTATTTTGTTCAATCCCCAAACTCTAATATTCAATCAACACAATAAGTTTCTCAATAATTATTAACTCAAACCCACAATAATTTCCCATTGTTTTCAAAAGCTGAGACAAAAGAGTATATCACAATATTTACAAACCAAAATAATTTACAAATTTAGTTTACAACTTTAATGTACAATTTTAATTTACAACTGCTCAAAACCAAGAACAATATATACATACAGTGAACATACATTACAATACAAAATGCAAAATATGGTATACTCAATATACCCAATGATCTCTCAGTGTAGTACTAGAAGCCTAGTCTGCTGCCCTATCAGTCTGTCTACCTGCGGCTGCAATGAAAAGCTATCGCTGAGCCAATGTCTCAGTGGTGCACAACATTAACACAATGCAACTTTAAATCACAAATCATAAGTCATATAAATAGTGGATACTTAAAACAATAGTTAAATTCAAAGACAGTGAATATCATAAAGAATTTAAACTCCATTTCACAATATCACAATAAGTATCAATAAAATCACACACAGCTTAATCATGTTCCAAAGTCCAATTCATCCCAAGAGCCGATGGCTAATGAGGAATAACATAGCTAGCTAGCAATAATATGAGTACTCATTCTATTCGTCCTCAACAGGCACACATCTCAACACTTTAGCCAGAGAGGGAATTCAAAGTCAATTTATCCCACTAGACAAGCTAGCGAGGAATTCAATCAATATATATGATAGCTATGGTTTCAAACCATTTACAATGTTTTTCAAGCAATAAGTATCAATGAAATATCATTAATACAAATTTTCACAATTTAAACAATAATAGACAAGTTGTCATAATTCATTTCAATTGAAAATTCAAAAGAAGTAACTGTTGTGCACAAACCTCTGAAGTGTAGCCTCTTGGCCCTGACTCAGTGTTTCCTTGCCCTTCCCTGAGTCTTTGCTAACTGAAACACACAATTTGAAGTGTTTCAGTACTAATTTAAACTGTCTCTAACAAGAATGCTTAATAATTAGTTTATTGAATACAATTATTTCCCTTAGTCAACCTAAAATGTTGACCCTTGATGCACTATAGGTGAATTACGTTTGATGTTATCAATATGTCACATTTTATAGGCTTTTAGTGTTGGTACATGTTACCCAATTCATTTTCAAGTATATTGCATTTTATTGCAATTTGCTGGATTTCGGCATACTAATTTGACCTAGCAGGATGACCTAGTTCCCTCAGTTTTCGGGTTTCAGTCAAAACTGTAAACTTGTAGGTCTATGTCTTATTGCACGTAGGGCAAAATTTCAGATCATTCTGAGTTGTGTAGACCAAGATATGATCAATTTACCAATGCTGGATAGAATGAATCAAAATGGTAACTTTAGGTCATTTTTAGGTCACTTTTGGTTCGGCCAGTTTTTAGACCTGAACTTGTGCAAGCTATTTAGCTTGGTTCTAGCCATATCTGGACTTTGGTGTCTTCATAAGAATTGTAGATATATGTCTCATCTATTCATGGTAAAAATTTCAGGTCAATTGGACCTGTTTTGAGTGAGTAATGGCCAAAAAACTAACTGCTGCCCAAATGGTCAATTTTCATATTTTCAAAGCACTAATCCGGATTTAGTCAATTTTCAAGTCACATTCTTGGCAGAATTTTGGTAAGCTTCCTTCATGAAAGTTGGCATATTTTGTGCCTAGTTTCACCTCCAATTAGTCTCATACCAATTGGAGCCACACACTTAAGGTTCTAAGCTAAAACATACACTGCCCTATTACAATTTGTTCATCCTTTACCAATTACACATCCTATGCTTACCAAGTTCACTCTTCCATGCCAATTCTGGTTTGTACCATAACATTAACACATTTAGCAACACCTTTTTTGGTCATTTTGGCAGCTTGCAACCACTCTCAGCATACACACTATAATACAAAATTTTCTGAAGTCCCATTTACAACAATTAATCCACATGAACATGCCTCATTTTCATGTTTAAACCCTAACAATTAAACACACACACATGCTACCACCATAAGTAACATAATTCAACAAACCATTCCATGAAACTTAAACACTTCAATCTTCTTCATGGGGCTGCCACAAGTTTACACATACCCATCAACCTCCATTTAAAATTTTCAAGCTTACAAATCAAACCTTACTCATGGAATTCAACTACAATACAATTAAACATTTAAATCATCATTCAAACCAATATTTACATGCAAGAACAAGCTGTTCATATTAAGGTTTCATGGCTGCCAAAAGGTACATCTCCATTAAAACATCAAACTTCAAAACTTCTTCCACAAATCAACTCACCACAATACCCATTCAAAGTTTAATGAAACAAGAATTAAAAATACATACTTACTACTTTTGAAATTCTTCAAAACCTCACCAAAACTTAACTTTCTTGCTACCTATTTACTGCCCATGGTGTGAGGACAAAGTTTAGTGAAGAAAGCTAATGGAAAAAGTGGCTAAAACATGCTTGCGTGGAGCTTGGAGTGTGGACGTCCATGGAGGCTTTCTCCCAAAATTTCGGATAAATTTCTTCCTAAGATTGAAGATGAATTCTGCACTTCCCATGTGTCCCTTTAGGTGTCCAAATGCTGAAGTTAGTAGAGCACTAGTAAAGGTTTTAATGATTATTTATTTAATTTCTAATTTTTGCACATTTTCATGCTATCTTTTGCTATTTAGATTATGTACCACCATTTTAATTTTTCATAACATTTTTAAGTGTAATATCATTTATTTTTACTGGAAATTTAGGTCAAAAGACAACTCAGGGTGTCAAATGACCACAATACCCCTGTTCGGGTTGCATTCCCAATTTTTCGGTAACACCGAGTTTTGTCGTTTTTTCGATTTCTCGTTTTTCTTTGTACTAATTAATTAATTTTTCTTTGATATTTCTAATGACATTTATACTTCAATAAGTCTTTAATTATGTCTTAAAAATATTTTCCAGGGTTCCCCATGGTCCAGGGCTAGTCAATGGTCCACGCCGCAACTTCCCGGTGTGGTCACCCATTGCTAGGGTTCTCGGCTCGTTTAACTTGGTTACATTTCATTGCTATTATTTTTCCTTTATTTTTCTTGTATTTTCTTTTCTTGTATTTCATTATTTTATGTCTCCTCATCAATATTTAACTGTAGTTCTAGGCATTCTAGCTGTTCGGATGGACACTGGTCACCGGAACAGTAGAACGCACTACCGAACATAGGGGTATTACATGGGATCTACCTTAATGCCTTCAATTGATACAATGTGCCCCAAGAAAGAGATTTCTTGCAGCCAAAATTCACACTTTGATAACTTGGCATACAACTGTTTCTCCTTTAAGGTCTGTAACTTAATTCGCAGATGTCTATCATGCTCCTTTGCACTTTTTGAATACACTAATATGTCATCAATAAATACAACAACAAAGTGATCAAGGTATGGCCTAAAGATAGTGTTCATCAAGTCCATAAAAGCAACTGGAGCATTAGTCAACCCGAATGGCATAACCAGAAACTCAGAATGGCCATATCGAGTTCTAAAAGCAGTTTTTGGAATACTCTGCTCTTGCACCTTTAACTGGTAATACCCTAATCTCAAATCAATTTTGGAGAATATAGCTGCACCCTTTAACTAATCAAACAAATCATCTATGTGAGGCAACGGATATCTATTCTTTACTGTCACCTTATTCAACTGTCGATAGTAAATACATAAGCGGAGAGTACCATCTTTCTTCTTAACAAACAGTACTGGCGCTCCCCAAGGTGACACATTAGGGCGAATGAAGCCCTTATCAAGTAACTCTTACAACTGTACCTTCAACTCCTTTAATTCAGCAGATGCCATTCTGTATACGGTAATAGAGATTGGGTCCACTCTTGGCATAACCTCTATTTTGAACTGCACCTCTCTTTTTGGAGGTAATCCTGGCAACTCTTTACGAAACACATCTGAAAAGTCACATACTGTGGGGTTGTCCCTCAATGTTGGACTCCCAAATTGGGTGTCTATCACATGGGCCAAATAAGCTTCACAACCTTTACTGATCATTTTTCTAGCTAGTGCTGCGGAAATAAAGTTTGATGGCAGTAACTGCCTCTCCCTATATATTACTATATCACCATACTGTGGGAGACAAAAAGTGACTATCTTCAGTCTACAGTCAATCATTACATGATGCCTAGCTAACCAATCCATGCCCAAGATTATATCATAATCTCTGAAGGGCATTTTAATTAAGTTGGATAGGAAGGTGTGTCCTTGGATCACCAAAGGACAATTCTTATACATTCTGTTGACCTTGACCTCTTCTCCTAGTGGACTAGTTACTAACACCTCAAAATCTATTTTTACACAAGGAATAGCAATAAAGCAAGCAATGCTGGCACTAACAAAAAAGTGTGTAGACCCTGAGTCAAACAAGACATAAACATCCTGATTAAAGATTGAGAAAGTACCAGCCACAATATCCGATGTCTCTACCTCTTCTCTCTACCTCATAGTTTAGATTCTAGCTGGAGCACTACCCTACTCTAACTGATTAACTGTGCCCTGACTACCTGAGGTATAGCCCCTACCTCTGCCTCTGCCTCTACTAGCTGGCTGTGAACCTCTGATGGCAGAACTTTGAACAGATCCTTCTGCTATGGTAGTGGGTGACCTAGATCTGCGGGGACTGGTGCAATCCTTCTCAAAATGTCCCGTACCACCACAGTTATAACAAGCACTGATAGCCTTGTAGCATACCCCACCATGGTTCCTTCCACAAGTCTCACAAGGACAGGGAGGAAAGGAACTTCTAGTAGTCTGCTGACCAGATCTAGGTGGTCCTTGTCCCAAAAATCTTTCGCTACCAAACTTTTTACTACTATGTCCTCCAAAATTTTTCCTCTTCCTAATACCCCTTATGCTTCTATCCTCTCTTACTCTAATGCTTGAGATATGAGTTCAGAGAAGTTATCATGACGGAATCCCACCACTTACATTCTTAAACTAGGATTCAACCCGGCTTCAAACCTTTTCCGTCTTTCTCTACTGGTAGCAAGTAGACTCTTGGCATAGTGGTTCAGGCGGGAAAATTCCTTTTCATACTCTGCCATTATTCTACTCCCCAGTTTTAGACTTAAAATTTTCATAGCTTCATGTCCACATAAGTATTTGGGATGTATTTCTATTTGAACTCTCTGAGGAAGTCATCCCATGTCAATACTGGGGGTTTCACCAAACTGTGGGGGATGGTTTTCCACCAATCATATACATCCCCCTGTAGAAGTGAAACTGAGTACTCAAACTTCAACTCTTCCGTGCAGTGTAGCTTCTTAAAAACTCTTTCCATTCTTTCTAACCACTGCTCTACTTATAATGGGTCCACTGTACCCTTGAATTCAATAGCATCATACTTGAGCAACCTGTCACACTGCCTGGTTGGAGGCTGTGGTTGTGCTGTTAGGGTTTGAATTGGGGCTTGGGTGGGTATACCTCCTGCCATTTACTGAAATAGTGCAGCCATCTGCTGAGCGAACTGAGCAGGAAACTGTGACATTTGAGGAGCTGGAGCAGCAGATCCACTCACATACTGGAGAGCTGGAGTGGCGGATCCACTCACATACTCAGCTTCAACTGATTGCTCAACTAATGTAACACCCTCCCGATAGCAACTCCGTAAATTCTACTGTTCCGGTGACCAGTGTCGGTCCGGACAGCTAGAACGTCTGGAAAAATATTTAAACTAAGTGAGGAACCATAATTAACTCAAATATTAATAAGAAAAAATTAGGAAAAATTTTAGAAATAAAATACAACCAAGTTAAATGAGTCAGTGCCCAAGCGATGGGTAACCCAGAGGGAAGTTGCGGTTTTCGCAACTAGGAGCCCTAGACCCAGGGAAAAATTATAAAATAATTTTTGGGACTTCAGAGAAGGGTCATTGAGGTCCCTATGGCATTAGAATGCCAAGAAAATATTTAGAAAAATTTTTCAATCGGTACAGACAATTTTGACCCGTTAAGCCAAACGGAGGGCATTTTGGTTATTTCGCCTTCAGAGGTGATTTTTGGCCGACTTGTCCAGTTGATTAAATAATTATTATAACATAAAATATGAATAAATATTACTAAAAATTAAATTGAAAATGAGTAGTGATGAAAAGAAAAGAAAAACCAAAATAAAGCAAATTATGACATATGATGATGTCATTTAAAAGCTATAACCAATCACATTTAAACAACCAATTAACTAACTAATAAAAGAGATAAATGAAGACCAAAACAAATAAAAAAACATAGTAGCCATCTTCATCCTCCCAACCAGCTGAAACCCATGCCTTGCCCAAACCTCCATTGTTGCTCAAATTGAGCTTCAAAACTCCCAAAATCTAACCTTAAAATCCTAATATCCCTTCACAAAAATTCATCCCCACATCACAAGGTAACTCTAGGCAGCCATAAGAAGTAAAAATTCTAAGGAGAAGACAAGTCCAAGAAGTGCCACTTAAAGGTTAGTGCCTATTTATACCTAAACCTCTCTTATCCTATGTTAAAGACTTAAAGTGAGTGAGGATTTGTGAATTAAATGAATGAAATTTATGTTTATGTTTACCATGAATTTCGGCAGTCCTAAGGAAGGAATGATTTTGATTGTTTTGATGGACTTAGAGTGGACTAGCAATGATGTTTAAGGTATATAACTACATGGATAATGAATTAGTGTGCTAACTAAGGTGTATGGGTAAATTGAGATGGAAATTAGGGTTTTGGGGAGTAAAAATTTGACTTGGCTTATGAAATGATTAATGGACATTATAATGGTCAAGTAGTGACCATTTGAGGCAAGTTAATCATAATTTGAAGTGAACTAATGCATGGCAAAGTGAAATGTGTAGGCTACCAAAAGACAGCAGAAATGAGGCTGTGAGTCCAGCCTGTTTGGACTGCCATATCTTTGGCTGTGTAGGTTCAATTGGTGTTTGGCCAATTTGACATGAAACTAGACTTATAATGGCACAATTTTTCTGAAGAAACCATGTCAAAAAGACCAAGGCAAGTGGACCAAAAGTTGTCCCCAATCCGAATACCCTGCACCCAGAATCTGCAGAATGACCAAATGAACAGTAACTGTTCATTTGGCCATAATTCACTGTAGATATGGTAAATTGACCTGAAATTTTTACAGCAACAAGATGAGATATAGAAAAACAACTTTTATGAAGAAACCTATCCCAAATTATGGCCAGAACCCATCCAACAAGGCAGTGGCAGTCACTGTTCATGGTATTGTAGATTTGGTAAATTCTGCAGAATTGGAAATCCGGCCAGTTGTGGTTTTTGGACCATGTCTAGAGCTACAAAACTCCAAATGGAGTGATTCAAAAAAAGAAATTCAACTAGACAAAATAAGGAACAACTTTCATGTTTACCATTTCCTCAAATTCCCAATGTAATAGTGCCCAATGGAACAGTAAAGTTGGGCTACAAAAACTGAAAATTTTGCTTCCCTTGGTTTAAGCTTAGAAATGGTATTAATGCTTAATGCCAACAAGTTTTGAATGCAAAATGTGGTATGTTGGGAGTGCCAAAACCAATGTACCTATTTTCTATCAAAAAGTCAACATTTTTGTTGACCAATGAGGTGAATAGTGACACCAAAACTTGAAATTCAAAATTTGAAGAACTCAAAAGTATCAAATGCCCTAGTATACCTAACAAGATTGGTTTGGATAGTTTGGCATGCCAATAGGGTTCGGTTAGCGATCGCACATGGCATTATGCCATTCTGTGATTTTATGGCTTTTAGCCATTTTGATATTGTGTTGAGACTTGGCCTCGTGCCTAATATTATTTACAGCTTGTTAGCTGTTCTGTTGCACACCGGGAGATACATATGTGACCGATGGTGTGACGGCCCGAGGTACTTGATACCCAGTGCCAGTTTACCCGTTTATCCAGTCCACTGCCCAAAGATAGGTTACTTGGGCAACCAAATGAATGAAAGTGGACAAAGTTAACGAAATAAATGGATATACAAATACAAAACAAATAAGACATATACATTCAATGCATATTTATTTCTGTTATTTCTTTCTATTTTATTATTGCACCACTAAGCATCATTGCTTAGCGCGTTGCTTTTGCCACGCGTAGGTTCTGGAGATACTGATCGTGAGCCCAGTAGACCGCAGACTGGGTGAGTCCATCCTGCAGCTCTGCACAGTGTCCGTGTCACCTCACCTTCCACAGTGCATTGGTAGGACACTAGGCTTCATTTTGTTATTTTGTAACCAATTTTTTTATTTTCCCTTGTGTAAATGAAACTTATGTAATGTATTTTGATTTTCATGTAAATAATGAAAATTGTGTTGATGAATGGAAAAGTGAATGTTTATTTGTGATTTATACATGATTATCACATGAGATGAATGATTGAGAGATGAAATTGAAAAATTTTGAGATTTTGATGATCTCTGGAGTTTGAGAATGATGAGAAATGATTATTGGAAGTGTTTTTAACAGGTTCCGAAGAACGGTTTTCTCCAGTTTTAGCCGGTACTCTGCTGGATTTTCTTTAAAATTTTTGGAACCTCAAATAAATTGTAATTTCAATAAATGGCTTAAATAAATTATATTTCACAAGTTGTATTCAAAACTATGATAAAAATAAATTAAGGTAAAATAGAGTGTTCCGGTACACCGTGTGACATAACTTACTCGGATATACTGTAGACGGGTAAGGGGTGTCACATTTAGTGGTATCAGAGCACGGTTTAGGCGTTTCTGGGCCTAGATTGAGTCCATACCATGCATTGCATTTGTAAGAGTCGAGGTGACACTAATGCAGATCTGTTTTTCTTTGTTATTTTTAATAGGATATGGACCCTACGTCACAGAGAGCAGTTGAGGAGGAAGTGGAGAGTCATGCTCAACCTGCAGCGGCTGAGACTGGGGGTATGGGAGAACCTGCTCTGCCAGCTCAAGCAGAGCCTGCTCAGCCTCCACAGGCCATGTTCCAGCAAATGGCCGAATTTTTCAGACAAATGGCTGGGGTAATGCCAGTACCACCACCACCACCACCACCAGCTCCACAGCAGAAATCACACCTGGAAAGGCTAAGAAAGTTTGGAGCAGTGGATTTCTTTGGCAAGAGAGAAGATGATTCTATTGCAGCCAAAAATTGGTTGAACAGAACAGGCAGAGTCTTAAAACAACTCCACTGCACTCCTGAACAAAACCTAGAGGCTGCCATATCTCTGTTGCAAGATGATGCCTATGAATGGTGGGACACGGTATCCGGTGAAGTGCAGCCAGAAGCTATAACTTGGGACTTCTTTCTCTCAGAATTCAAGAAGAAATATGTAGGTACTGTATACCTGGAAGAGAGAAGAAGAGAGTTTATTAATCTGAGGCAGAGACAGTTGTCAGTGGCCGAGTATGAGAAGGAATTCGTCCGATTAAGCCGCTACGGAAGGGAGATAGTCCCTAATGAAGCTGAAAGGTGTAAGAGATTTGAAGAGGGACTAAATGACAACATAAAGATCCAGCTCACTGCCTTGGGAATCACAGAATTTACCAAGTTAGTGGAAGCTGCAATAAAGGTTGAAAAAGTAAGAATCAATGAGCAGACCAGAAGGGATAGACAGCAGAAGAGGGGCCCGGGTTAGTCTAGTTCATCTCCTGCACCTGGGAAGAGGTTCAAGGGTCCATCTGCACAGAGTTCAGGTCAGCCACAAGGTCAGGGTCGGTCTCAGGGGCCCAGGCCATAGTTTACCCCTAGGAGAGGTCAGTCCACACCATCAGTGGGCAGCTCTCCAGGGATGGGGTTCAGGGGACCAGCCCCAGCATCTTCTGCATGTCCACACTATTTGAAATGGCATAAGGGGGAGTGTTGGAGAGTGACTGGTGCTCGCTAAGGTGTGGGTCAACAGAGCATCGCTGAAGAACCGCCCATGCAGAACTACTACACCGCTCCAACACAAGGCATGCACCTACTCCCGCACCACGAGGGGTAGAAAATCTGCAAATGAGGTCGTGGGACCATCACGAGGCTGCGTCGAGCGGCAGAGACTCGACACAGGACCACACCTGCAAGAGCTTATGCCATTAGAGCTCAGGAGGAGCAAGATGGCCTGGACGTCATCAGGGGTACGTTCTCCCTCTACAATACATCTGTGCATGCATTGGTGGATCCAGGATCCACTCATTCATACATCTGCATCAATCTACCCATAGAAAGGGGGATACTAGTAGGGGAGAGTGACCAAGACATTCTGGTCACTAATCCGTTGGGCCACAGTGTAGTGGTGAACAAAGTATACAAGGGTTGCCCGTTAAGGATTCAGGGGTATGAATTCTTGGCAGACCTGATTGAGTTGCCCTTCCACGAGTTTGACGTGATTTTGGGAATGGACTGGTTGTCACGTCATTAGGCAATAGTTGATTGCAAATTGAAGAGAATTTCTTTCAAAACTTCTGAAGGTAATGAGATCACAGTTGTGGGGGAAAGGACAGATTTCCTGTCTAATGTTATCTCAGCCACAGTTGCAAGAAGAATGATGAGAAAAGGCTGTGAAGCCTACCTAGCACATGTGGTGGATACTAGGCAGACTAAGCCAAACTTGAGTGATATACCCACGAAGAGACTTCCTGCAGGTATTCCTGAAGAATTGCCCGGTTTGCCACCGTAAAGGGAAGTTGAATTTCTTGTTGAGACACCGCCGGTACAAAGACCCATTTCCATTGCTCCTTATAGGATGGCACCCATCGAATTGAGGGAGTTTAAATCTCAGTTGCAAGAGTTACTTGATAAGGGGTTCATACGCCCCAAAGGTGTCACCATGGGGAGCTCCAAGGTCGCTTGTAAAGAAAAAGGATGGGACTTTGAGGCTATGCATCGACATCGATTGAATAAAGTGATCGTGAAGAACAAATATCCGTTGCCTATAATTGATGATCTGCTTGATCATTGAAGGAAGCAGAGTATTTTCTAAGATTGATCTCGCATCGGTATCATCAGTTGAGGGTGAAGGATGCAGATGTGCCAAAGACTGCATTCAGGACCCGATATGGGCATTATGAGTTTCTAGTGATGCCCTTTGGCCTAACAAATGCACCAGCGGCATTCATGGACCTTATGAACCGTATCTTCCATTCACACTTAGATCGGTTCGTAGTGGTCTTTATTTATGATATTTTGGTGTATTCCAAGACCAGGGAAGAACATGATGAGCATTTGAGGATTGTTCTGGAAACCCTGAGAGAAAAGAAGTTGTATGCTAAGTTGTCCAAGTGTGACTTCTGGTTGAATGAGATTGCATTCCTTGGACACATAGTGTCAGTTGATGGGATTAGGGTGGATCCCAAAAAAATAGAAGCAGTGATGGAATGGAAGCCTCCCAGGAATACAATTGAGGTCAGAAGCTTCTTGGGGCTAGCTGGGTATTACAGGAGATTTGTGAAGGGATTTTCCTTAATAGCTGCTCCAATGACCAAGTTGTTACACAAGAATGTCAGATTTGACTGGAATGATAAGTGTCAAACCAATTTTGAGAAGTTGAAAGCTATGTTGACAGAGGCACCAGTGTTAACACAGCCAGTGTCAGGAAAGGACTTCATGGTCTACAGTGATGCCTCTCATAATGGGTTAGGGTGTGTATTGATGCAAGAGGGGAAGGTGGTCGCTTATGCTTCCAGGCAGCTAAGGCCACCTGAACAGAACTATCCTACCCATGATCTAGAGCTTGCAGCAATTATCTTCGCACTGAAGATATGGAGGCATTACTTGTATGGTGAAAAGTGCTACATTTACACGGACCACAAAAACCTAAAATACTTGCCAACCCAGAAGGAGCTCAACCTTAGACAGAGGTGATGGATTGAGTTCCTGAAAGACTATGATTGTGTAATTGACTACCATCCTGGGAAGGCAAATGTAGTTGCTGATGCTTTGAGCAGAAAATCCATGACAACTTTGAGATTATTGAATGCCCGTCTAACTTTGATTTGTGATGGAGCTATTTTGGCTGATTTGCAAGTGAGGCCAACCCTGTTACAGCAGATTTTAGATGGGCAGAAGGTAGATGAGAAGCTAATGGCTATCATGAGCAAAATCTCAGAGGGAAAAGCAACTGACTATGAGATGAAAGCAGATGGGTGTCTGTATTACAAAGGAAGACTGTGTGTACCAGATAATAGGGAATTGAAGGCCAGTATTCTGAAAGAGGCACACACCAGTGTATATGCTATGCACCCAGGAAGTACAAAGATGTATCATGATCTGAAGCTTCAGTATTGGTGGCCTGGTATGAAGAAAGACATAGCTGACTACGTGACTAAATGCTTGACATGTCAGCAAGTCAAGGCAGAACATCAAGTTCCATCGGGTTTGCTACAGCCTATACGCATACCTGAATGGAAATGGGATCGGGTCACCATGGATTTTGTAAGTGGTCTACCTCTCACCCGGAAGAAACATGATGCAGTATGGGTGATAGTGGATAGATTGACAAAGTCAGCACACTTTCTGCCAGTTAGGACTGACTACTCACTGGAGAAATTAGCAGAATTGTATATCAGTGAGATAGTTAGACTGCATGGAATTCCACTTTCCATCATATCTGATCGAGACCCAAGGTTTACATCGAGATTTTGGAAGAAGTTGCATGAGTCCTTGGGTACACAACTTCACTTCAGCACAGCTTTCCATCCTCAGACGGATGGGCAATCAGAAAGAGTAATCCAGGTAAACAATTGAAACCAATGGAATTGATACAAATATTGAATTAAAATGATAACAATAACATGAAATATATGTCAGGTCCTTGAGGATATGCTGAGGAGTTGTGTCATTGAGTTTGAGGGAAGTTGGGATAGATATCTCCCACTGGCAGAATTTGCATACAACAATAGCTACCAAGCTAGTATCCAAATGGCCCCATATGAAGCACTGTATGGGAGGAAATGTAGAACTCAGCAGTCTTTGGACTGAATTGGGCGAAGACAAATCGGTGGGGCTGCACTGTGAAACAGACTGAGGAGAAAGTGAAACTAATCAAAGCCAACTTGAAGGTTGCCTCAGACAGACAGAAATCTTATGCCTACCTGAAGAGAAAAGAAATAGAATATGCGGTTGGCGACAAAGTGTTCCTCAAGGTGTCACCGTGGAATAAGGTATTGAGGTTTGGAAGAAAAGGTAAGTTAAGCCCTAGGTTCACTGGCCCATATGAAGTCATTGAACGTGTGGGTCCAGTGGCCTATAGGCTAGCTTTACCTCCAGAGCTGGACAAGATCCACAATGTGTTTCATGTATCTATGTTAAGAAGATACCGCTCAGATCCTTCACATGTCATCTCCAGGGAAGAAATTGAAATACAGCCAGATTTGACATATGAAGAAGAACCTCTACGGATCCTGACTCGGGAAGTGAAAGAATTGAGGAACAAGTAGATTCCACAAGTGAAAGTGCTTTGGAGGCACCACAACACCGAGGAGGCAACTTGGGAAAGTGAAGAGACGATGAGGCAACAGTTCCCTCAATTGTTTGCATCATATAAATTTTGAGGACGAAATTTAAATTAGAGGGGAAGAGTTGTAACACCCTCCCGGTAGCAACTCCGTACATTCTACTGTTCCGGTGACCAGTGTCGGTCCGGACAGCTAGAACGTCCGGAAAAATATTTAAACTAAAGTGAGGAACCATAATTAACTCAAATATTAATAAGAAAAATTTAGGAAAAATTTTAGAAATAAAATACAAACAAGTTAAATGAGCCGGTGCCCAAGCGATGGGTAACCCAGAGGGAAGTTGCGGTTCTCGCAACTAGGAGCCCTAGACCCGGAGAAAAATTATAAAATAATTTTTGGGACTCCAGAGAAGGGTCATTGACATCCCTATGGCATTAGAATGCCAAGAAAATATTTAGAAAAAATTTTCAATCGGTACAGACAATTTTGACCCGTTAAGCCAAATTGAGGGCATTTTGGTCATTTCGCCTTCAGAGGTGATTTTTGGCCGACTTGTCCAGTTGAGTAAATAATTATTATAACATAAAATATGAATAAACATTACTAAAAATTAAATTGAAAATGAGTAGTGATGAAAAGAAAAGAAAAACCAAAATAAAGCAAATTATGACATATGATGATGTCATTTAAATGCTATAACCAATCACATTTAAACAACCAATTAACTAACTAATAAAAGAGATAAATGAAGACCAAAACAAATAAAAAAACACAGCAACCATCTTCATCCTCCCAACCAGCCGAAACCCTTGCCTTGCCCAAACCTCCATTGTTGCTCAAATTGAGCTTGAAAACTCCCAAAATCTAACCTTAAAATCCTAATATCCCTTCACAAAAATTCATCCCCACATCACAAGGTAACTCTAGGCAGCCATAAGAAGTAAAAATTCTAAGGAGAAGACAAGTCCAAGAAGTGCCACTTAAAGGTTAGTGCCTATTTATACCTAAACCTCTCTTATCCTATGTTAAAGACTTAAAGTGAGTGAGGATTTGTGAATTAAATGAATGAAATTTATGTTTATGTTTACCATGAATTTCGGCAGCCCTAAGGAAGGAATGATTTTGATTGTTTTGATGGACTTAGAGTGGACTAGAAATGATGTTTAAGGTATATAACTACATGGATAATGAATTAGTGTGCTAACTAAGGTGTATGGGTAAATTGAAATGGAAATTAGGGTTTTGGGGAGTAAAAATTTGACTTAGCTTATGAAATGATTAATGGACATTCTAATGGTCAATTAGTGACCATTTAAGGCAAGTTAATCATAATTTGAAGTGAACTAATGCATGGCAAAGTGAAATGTGTAGGCTGCCTAAAGACAGCAGAAATGAGGCTGTGAGTCCAGCCTGTTTGGACTGCCATATCTTTGGCTGTGTAGGTTCAATTGGTGTTTGGCCAATTGGAAATGAAACTAGACTTATAATGGCATAATTTTTCTAAAGAAACCATGTCCAAAAGACCAAGGCAAGTGGCCAAAAGTTGGCCCCAATCCGGATACCCTGCACCCAGAATCTGCAGAATGACCAAATGAACAGTAACTGTTCATTTGGCCATAATTCACTGTAGATATGGTCAATTGACCTGAAAGTTTTACAGCAACAAGATGAGATATAGACAAACAACTTTCATGAAGAAACCTACCCCAAATTATGGCCAGCACCCATCCAACATGTCAGTGGCAGTCAATGTTCATGGTACTGTAGATTTGGTAAATTCTGCAGAATTGGAAATCCGGCCAGTTGTGGTTTTTGGACATATCTGGAGCTACAAATCTCCAAATGGAGTGATTTAAAAAAAGAAATTCAACTACACAAAATAAGGAACAACTTTCATGTTTACCATTTCCTCAAATTCCCATTGTAACAGTGCCCAATGGAATAGTAAATTTGGGCTACAAAAACTGAAAATTTTGCTTCCCTTGGTTTAAGCTTAGAAATGGTATTAATGCTTAATGCCAACAAGTTTTGAATGCAAAATTTGGTATGTTGGGAGTGCCAAAACCAATGTACCTATTTTCTATCAAAAAGTCAACATTTTTGTTGACCAATGAGGTGAATAGTGACACCAAAACTTGAAATTCAAAATTTGAAGAACTCAAAAGTATCAAATGCCCTAGTATACCTAACAAGATTGGTTTGGATAGTTTGGCATGCCAATAGGGTTTGTCGACACCATATTTTGGCCGATCCCTAGAATCAATAAAAAATTCTTTTTTGAACAGCTAATCACGTTTCCAGTCCCTCTTTGATAGGCGGTCACATTTCCGATCTCTCCTCACAGAGAATTGAATCAATGCTAAGTCCTCACATTCATTAAAGCCTCGCCGATCTCTCAAAATCATTTTACCGACCTCTCAAACCCGATGTCGGATTTCCGGACCTGTCAAGAATATTCCTGATCTCTGTTGATAAATGAAATGAACTGGCACTAGATCTTTTCCTACCAGTTTTATTGCCGACCTCCTTTCCGAAAGTTTAAGAGCTAAAGTTTTGGTTCGATTCCGATCTTAAGTGTTCGAGTTAAATTTTCAGTCAAGTTCCGTTCAGCATTTCTCCCCTACCGATCTCATGTTTAAAGTGCTTTCCGATCTCTCATACTTAGATTAATAATCACATTTAGTTTTTGTTTTGCTGTGCTCATACAATCAAATACTCAGACAAATAATGGTTTAAAATTTTCCGATCACAATCATTCATTGAACAAAAGGCATTCCATTTCATGTCATAATTTGTACAAGTTATTCGGCTGGGGGATCACCCCCAGCCTGATCTACATTTTGATCACTCTCCCTCTCTCCCTCACCTTCGGCTTCATCCTCACTGTCTTCATCATTGTCCTCAGGAGCCACGTCTGCCATCCAAGAGAAGTCTTCTTCTGGGTAACGCTTCTGGAGTGCGGCCATGAGATCCTTGTGAGCCTTCACATAGGCCTCGGCTATTCCCGTCACCATCTCTTCATCCCTCTCCTTAAGCTCCTTATCTTTCTCCTTAAGCTCCTTATCCTTCGCCTCGAGTTCCTCTATAAGTTGAGCGACCTGAGTGGCTTCGTTGGCGTGAAGCACCTGGACTTCCTTAAGAGCACGGTCCCTCTCATCCAAAACACGATTCTGTTCGGCCAACCGGTCTTCATGGAGCTTTGCCCGTCCCTCGACTTGAGATATATAATCCCGAGCGGATGAGAGTTGGGATCGGAGGGAATCCACCTCCTGATTCTTCTTCCCGATCTCCTTACCCAGGCGCTGAATCCTTTCCCGGATCATGGTCTGGTTCACTAGACACTCCACGTTTAAGCTCATGGTCCGAGTCAATATGTCGTCGAGACCATTCTGGGATAGCCTGTCCCGATCCTCCGAAAAGAAGATGGTAGACCCCAGGACTTTGGCGAAATCAGAGTTCTCCTTGTGATCGGTTATTCCTCAAGCAGTCGATCAGTACTTGAGCGCCCCGAGAAGAGGTCCTCCCAGAAGCTTGGGTAGGCCCCCCTTCCCTGCTTGGAACAACTGCAAGAGTCGGAGGCTGCTCCTCCGATCTAGGAGGAGATCGGGTAGCTTCAGTGGTCGGCGGACCCGAAGGTTGGGGTGGGTCTCTTTGTATCTCCCCGGGTTCGTGACCGGGTGTTTGAAGTCGTTCCAAACGCTTTATCTCCTTTATCTTCCGGGAGATCTCTCTTTCCTTCTTTCGCTTCCTAGAACCATCACCACCCGCCATACCTGCACAAAGAAAAGGTTAGTGAGATCACTAAGGTCGTGAGAATTGAGATATAGAAAATACCGATGCCGAGGTTAGAGAGCGGAAGTTCGCGGTCTTGGCCAGTGAGCAGCTGAACAGTCCAATGGTGCACTTTCGGATCACCGCATCCAAACAAGAATACTTTTTAGTGGCAGCCTCACTCTTCAAATCCATCACTATTAGGCTTTCATCTTGGCTCAGGGTGATGTGATTCGGAAGCAAAGGTCCCTGGTACCACCAGCTGCGGGGGAAGTCCTCAAAATGGCTCGGATCTTTGCTCCTCACAATGAAGAAACGATTCTTCCAATTCTTAAGAGACGAGGGCAGATCGGAAAAGAGCCCGCAACGAGGCTTCGCCTGGAAGAACCAGTGGTCATCGTCCTTTCGGCGAGATAGCCGGTGCAACTCGGCGAACACCTTAGCCGTAGGTCTGATTCCCTTAGCTCGGCATAGGCCTCGGAAGGCTACTAAAATCCGCCATGAGTTAGGGTGGATCTGAACGATGCTTGCCCGGTGAAGTTTTAGGACCTCCTTATAGAAGTCATCCAGGGGAAATCGAAGACCGGCCTTTAACTGTTCCTCATACACCATGACTATGTCGTTCTCTTCAAAGGAGTGATCGACACGAACATCGCCATGGCACTTGATCAGTTCATATGAATCAGGACAAATGTTGTATTCTTGAACAAACGATTGCAGATCGGATTCCCGAAGAACCGATGGAAGCTCGTCTATAGGAAGGGTCTCTCTCCTTGAAGGTGGTGCAAGCCTTGATGGTATGACCGAGGCCAGGCACAGGCGAGACCCTAGGGGGTTCAGGTTGCGTGCTTGGCCCGACCGCCTCTTCTTCATCAGACGATGACCATGAGAACTGAATGGAAGGAGGGCTCGCCGCTCTCTGACCTTCGGCACCGCTCATTTTCAAGGAAAAAAAACAAAGAACTTAAACTAAAAAAGGATTAAAGCCCTTACCGGAGTCTGATCGGCGTCGGAGAAACTGGAGAAAATGAGAGAACTTCGAAGTTGTGAGCAGGGGATTGAAAATGGAATGAGAGAACAACTGGCTAACCCTCCCCTATTTATACTAGTCCGAGCATTTAATGCTCGCGAGGTTCTAGGCGGCGCATCGATTGGTGAGACTCGACAGCTGTTCTGACACTTCTCTCAAATATCCGAATGTTCAGAGATCGGTTAATTGGAGATCGGCATAATAAGTTAAATATTTTGAATAAAGGATCAGTTAAGTGTCATTCAGGTAAAGAACCAGATCGGATAAACACAGTAGAGATCGGAAAATAATCAATGCAAAAATAAGATGATAACCGACAAAATAAAGTCTTTATTCTCAAAAGATCGGATTACATCATTTGGGCGATCTCTAGGGATCGGATTACAATAAAGGTCTAGCTACATCATGTGGCCGATCTCTAGAGATCTGATTACATTGAAAAATTACATCATTTGGACGATCTCTAGAGACCGGTGAAAAATCCTATCTGAAGAGGCTGATCTAAGGATCAGTTTATAACTGATCCCAAGGATACTCCCAGGTGATCTAAGGATCAGTTTATAACTAATCCCAAGGATACTCCCAGGTGATCTAAGGATCAGTTTATAACTGATCCCAAGGATATTGCCGACCGGAAGCTTAATCCGCTGTCGGAACACCCAATGTGGATCAGAATCGCTGTCGGAACACTCAATGTGATGAGAAGCCGAATGAACTCAGTTGAGCAACTCGAGATCGGTACAACCGAAGCCCGCAATACGGATCGGTCAAATCCAGTTCTCTCACCATCGTCAATTAGGACCATCCAATCACCGGGATCGTAAATTTTCAGTCGAGGAATAGGGAATTCCATCGGAAGAGGATCAAAACCACAGTTGTAGCCGGAACTTTCCCCGGAACAGCTAGAACCAAGAAACAAGGAGAAAGAGTGATTAATCGAATGAAGGAAATGCCACTATCAACGAGGGTATATATAGGGAAAATGGGCATTTAATGTCGAGCGGAAAAGCAGCGGGCCTTGAAAATCGAGATGTAATTAATGCTTGGACCGAATCCGGTGATCGAGGGATAGAAGAGATCGGAGATAGGCGATCAGCATGAGAGATCGGACTCGCAGCTAGGGGAGGGATCGGAAGACAAAAAGAATAAGACAAATTCCAATAACCGTCGTCAGAATCAGAGCCGAGGTAGTTAAAGCGTGGCAGACGAGATCTCCACCGCACGCCTAAGAATCGCCCGCAATGCTGACAGGTGCCAGGGTATGTCATGACAGTCCTGTACATCCCAATCTCCACCGTTGATCTCACTTGTAAGGATGAATCCGGAACCCTTGGATCAAAAGAGAAGATGACAATACCAGCGTTTTTCACTCTCAGCCCTCAGATCGTTCCGGACAAGAGGATTCAAGACCGTCGGATTAAAAGAGGAAAAGGACAAATACTTTGAGAAGCGATCTCAGCCATTCGTTTTGATTCTCTTTAATTCCTGAACATCCGATCATGTACTTCAAAATCCTGACCCTCCATCTCCCTCAAAATGAATCCTGACCCTTCATGGGGAGCACCCGATTCCTATAAATACCTGCATGAAAAACTGTTCAAGGACGGACAAAAAATATAGGCAAGAGGCTGCTATTATCGTGGAGGAACTCTGAAACTTCATTCAGTTTGTTACTCGCTATTTTGGAGTGATTAAAAGACTTTTGAAACTAGTTTTTGAGTGTTTTCTTGAAAAGATTTTGAATATTGGAACTCTACATTTCCAGTTTGTTCATTATCTGGTCATACTCTCATCATCTCTGCTTTCCTTTCCTCTGTTCAAGCTCAACTTCCTTTCACCTGGTTCTTACCCGGTTACCTTTTAGCTAAAGCATCTCTCGGTTTCACGACAGACATCAACTCTCAGGCTGATCAATCCGCCATCACTGTTTACCACTTCACAGTTATTTCAATATATTTGGCTCCTCACAGGTAAGAGTTCACACTACTGTTTACGTTTGTTTACTGCAATTCCTTTGTTCTTCATAAATCTGAAACTTTCTTCAATGGTATTTTGTACAAGAGAAACCAAGAGAAAATATTTTTATAATAGTTCATGTTCTTTTTATTAAGTGTCTACGTTTATTTCCCGCATTTTCCTTGTTCTTCTTACATCTGGACCATTTCTGCACAAGCAATCCCAAAGAAAGTCACTCTCAAATCATTTTTTTTAGTGATCAGTTCATTTTATTGATCTCCGTCATTTCTGAAAACCAGTTTTCTAACTCTTTGTAGTATGTAAATGGTTGGGTAAACGTAGGTAGCTGCAACTTAGAGGTCTCCTTTAAAAAGAGGACCTGAATAACACGTCAGGAAGATAGCCGAACTATTAGGCCGACGTAAACAGCAATTCGACAAAGATGTCATGAAATGGAATAAGACCAAAGTAAACGAAACAGAGTGGATCGGTCATTAATAGATATTGGTAAAATGACTACATGAAAAGGTCAGTGAATCAAGTCTAGTGTTCCCCGTTCAGCCACAGGATATCCATAAACCTTATCCCCGGCATTTTTGAAGGTCAGAATTCTTAGTTTTAGGTTCTTAAGACCCGTAGCTGTGGTTAAATTTTTAAAGGTCGGAAAAGTCTTTGTCCGAGTCTCATCAAAATAGAAGGGGTCGGAAGAGTCCTTATCCTATCCTTGCCTAAAAGTTTTAAGTCAACTCTTAAAGGAGATCGGAGGAGGGTTCTTATCCGGTCTCCCTTCAAAATTTTGATAAACATTAAGTAGGGATCGGAAGAGAGTTCTTATCCGGTCTCAACTCAAAACATTAACGAATAACTCTAAAGGAGATCGGAGGAGGGTTCTTATCCGGTCTCCTCTCAAAATTCTAATAAATAACTCTAAAAGAGATCGGAGGAGGGTTCTTATCCGGTCTCCTCCCAAAATTTTAATAAATAACTTAAAAGAGATCGGAGGAGGATTCTTATCCGGTCTCCCTTCAAAATTTTAATAAACATTAAATAGGGATCGGAGGAGAGTTCTTATCCGGTCTCAACCTCAAATTTTAATAAACATCTGAAAGAGATCGGAGGAGAGTTCTTATCCGGTCTCATCCTCAAAACTTCAAATAAATAACTTAAAAGAGACCGGAGGAGGGTTCTTATCCGGTCTCCCCTCAAAATTTTAATGAACAACTTAAAAAAGATCGGAGGAGAGTTCTTATCCGATTCTCACACCCGTTCACTAAGGTTGTCTCATTTACTTATGTATCTGGGTGATCCAAATTTAGTGAAAAATCAAACATTCCTTCCACCAAAAGGATTAACATTGCCGCCTAAGCCCCTCTAACTAATTTGTAAAGGACGCAGAATTAAATCTACTTACCCTTATTAAGGGACGAGGTGGGGTGCCTAACACCTTCCCCACCCGTTTACGGACCCCGAACTTAGAATCTCTGTTTTGAAGTGGTTTCATTTTTAATTTAACTTCTCAAATGGTTTTCTTTAGTTTCCCTCAAAACTAAGGTGGCGACTCCTCACTCTTTCCCACTTCGGTGAGTGATCATCCGGGCGACCGCAAAATCCCATTGCGACAGGGTTCAGTTAGCAGTACTACACACGGCATTATGCCATTCTGTGATTTTATGGCTTTTAGCCATTTTGATATTGTGTTGAGACTTGGACTCGTGCCTAATATTATTTACAGCTTATTAGCTGTTCTATTGCACACCGGGAGATACATATGTGACTGATGGTGTGACGGCCCGGTACTTGATACCCAGTGCCAGTTTACCCGTTTATCCAGTCCAGTCGTCCAGTATAGGTTACTTGGGCAACCAAATGAATGAAAGTGGACAAAGTTAACGAAATAAATGGATATACAAATACAAAACAAATAAGACATATACATTCAATGCATATTTATTTCTGTTATTTCTTTCTATTTTGTTATTGCACCACTAAGCATCATTGCTTAGCGTGTTGCTTTTACCACGCGTAGGTTCTGGAGATACTGATCGTGAGGCCAGTAGACCGCAGACTGGGTGAGTCCATCTTGCAGCTCTGCACAGTGTCTGTGTCACCTCACCTTCCACAGTGCATTTGTAGGACACTAGGCTTCATTTTGTTATTTTGTAACCAATTTTTTTATTTTCCCTTGTGTAAATGAAACTTATGTAATGTATTTTGATTTTCATGTAAATAATGAAAAATGTGTTGATGAATGGAAAAGTGAATGTTTATTTATGATTTATACATGATTATCACATAAGATGAATGAATGAGAGATGAAATTGAAAAATGTTGAGATTTTGATGATCTCTGGAGTTTGAGAATGATGAGAAATGATTATTGGAAGTGTTTTTAACAGGTTCCGAAGAACGGTTTTCTCCAGTTTTAGCCGGTACTCTGCCGGATTTTCTTTAAAATTTTCGGAACCTCAAATAAATTGTAATTTCAATAAATGGCTTTAATGAATTATATTTCACAAGTTGTATTCAAAACTATGATAAAAATAAATTAAGGTAAACTAGAGTGTTCCGGTACACCGTGTGACATAACTTACTTGGATATACTGTAGACGGGTAAGGGGTGTCACAACTAAGCGATCCCCTTCTTCCATAGTCAATTAGAGGGTATTCTATCTCCTGAACAAACAACACAAGGAGATTTTCGTCTGTTAGTCCATATTTACAATGTAATGCACCGTATGTATCAAACAATGACATTGAGCAGCTGTACTATCAATGAAAAATATTCAAATTCATAGTTTAAAACATACTTGAAAACTTGCTTTGATACCACTAAAACATGTCACATCTTACCCTTCTGTAAGGCATAACATGATCTCGTAGTATATCTAATGAATTACCAAACTTCGCCTACCGATAACCCATTAAATACACTACAAAGGATTTTAAACCAATTTCCATTTCTTTTTAAAGTGGTAGGTAATTTTGAACAGGTATTAAAAACCTTTAATTGAAGTTAAGTCATAATCAAAATTTTAATTAATTTCAAATCTCCGCAATTTTTACATAAAAATTCGACAGAGTGCCGTCTATAATTTGAGAAAATAGTTCTTTAAAAACCTTTGAAAACACTCCCAATATGCATTTAAATCCCAAACTCCAGTATTCTTAACACAATTTACTCTCAACAACCACCATTTCAAGCAATTCATAAAAAAATATTTCAAAATAAACTGAGCATTTCACTGAATAACGTAAGAAGTTTATATTAAATCAAACGTCAATTACAAAATTTATTACACAACTGCTCAAGTCTATGCACCTACATACAATGATATATACATCAAAATGAAAATATACAAGGGTATAATCTATATACCCGGTAAATATCCAAAATGCTAATCACTTCAAGTCACAAAAGCCTACTCTGCTGCTTTATCTACCTCTTTACCTGTGACAACAATAAAAAGCTATTATTGAGCCAAAGACTCAGTGGTGCACAACTTTAAGAAAATAATAAATTAAACAACACATAAATCACAATTGCTCAAATTAAATCAATTGAGATATTAATATATATAAAATCACGCTTTATTTCTAAACCCAGAAAATTTCTTAGAATAAATCAAATCATAGAACAATTTCTTTTGAAATATCACACAGCTTAATCATGACTCAAATATCCAATTCATCCCAATAGCCAAAGGTTAATGAGGAATACCAAGGCTGGCTAGCATAATATATGAGTACTCATTCAATTTGTCCTCAACTGGCACACACCTCAACACTTCAGCTAGAGAAGGAATTCAAAACCAATTCATCCCACTAAGCAAGCTAGTGAGGAATTCAAACAATTAATCACGATTGATATGGTTTCAAACCATTTTAACCAATTTTCAAACATCAAAATAGCCATCAATTCACATTTAAACTAATTTCCCAACATTTGGGCCAACAACACATTATTTCAAATATTTGATATAAATGATGTCATAAATTAAATAATTTAATTTCACAATTCATTTGAATCAAAATCCAAATTGAAATTTGAAAATGAACTAGTTGTTGTGCACAAACATCAAATGAGTTACCTCTTGGCCTTGACTCACTTCTTCCTTATCTTTCCCAGTTTCTTTCTCCACTAAAATACACAATTTAAGGCATTTCAATATTCATTCAACTCATTTCCATAATTAATCCAATACTTAAATGCATGCATACTAAATTTCTCTCACAATTTCCACTCAAAGTTGAATTCTTTGTATGTGGTATGTTATAGTTATTATTCATTTGACCATTTAGTCAAAACATTGACTTTTTCATTCTAAATAGATATGCTAATTTTAATTATCCCCACATGCCACATTTTGGGTCACAATTATATTGGCATTTATTGCCAATTGAATTTCTAAGCTTCTTAGGAGAAATTGCAATTTTTTTAGTTTTGGTCTCTAAAGTTTACTGTTCCATTGGCCTATTCTACAGTGGAAATTAGGCCAACTTTCCTTCATCAATGTTGTTCTTTAATGTCTTAAATTTAATTCATTTTTGAATCACTCAATTTAGAGTTTTTTAGCTCAAGTTATACCCATTTAACCAAATTCCAGATTTCTGGGTAAGTTCAGGGTTCTGACAGTTATAGCGAACCAATTTTGGTTGGCAAATTGATTTGGTTCTGGTCTGAATTTGGGTTTGGTTTCTTCATGAAAGTTTTTCTACTATGTCATATCTTTCCATTGGTATAAAAATCAGGTCATTTACACCTTTCTACACCAAGTTATGATTATTTGAATAAGTACTATTCATATGATTAATTCTGTACAGTGGCAGGGTACCTAATCCGGATTGAACCTAATTTTTAACCCACTTGTGGTCAGTTTTAGGGCAGGGTTTCTGCATGAAAATTGTTGCATTGAATCCTAATTTTCATCTCCAATTAGCCTCACACTAATTAGAGCAACATAATTTTAGTTCTAACCATTCAAAGGGACAAGGGTCAAGCTGTCCAGATTGGGGTAGCATCACCTTAAATCCCACTTTAATTTCCATGCATTCAATCAACTCTGAAACATACCAATTGACCAATTTAATCATCAATTAGGTCAATTGTGCATCAATTCATCAAAATCCTCAATTTTCCCCAAAAACTCTAATGGCCATAACCCTAGTTTCCTAATTGCCTTAATTCATACAAGTTCAATACATTAAACATGCATATCACTTCACCCACACTAGATTTTACATTTCAATTAGGCCAAAACACACCAACCCTAACCCTAGGAATTCTGGCCAAATTTTTATCCCTCACCCACATGCATAATTTTTCAATTCCTCATCTTAGCCCATCACAACAATACTCAATTTCAAGAAGGAGGAAGAGAGAAGTCTTGAAATTTCACCTGTCTCTTTGAAGCTTTTACAATTTTTCTAAGCTTTGCAAATTTTTCCTTTCTTCCACTTCCAATCTTTCTATCAAGACCCAAAGACAAGTTTTTAATTAAGGGACTATGAAATTTATGGTTAAAATTAGGGTTTATAAAAGCTTGAGGGAAGCTTTCATGGTGGAAAGTGAGAGAAAATGAGAATGATAAGGGAGAGAAGAGTGACGGCAGGAAGATGAAAAGGAAAATAATTTTTTTTTCTTTTTAAATTTTTATTTGTCTCCTTATATACTTATCACATAATTAAATAATTATAATTTAAATTTGTTAATGGTGTCATGCTTGCATAAGCTTGATGATGTCATAATATTTTTTATTTTCATTTTCTTTTCTTTTCTTTCCATTGCCTCTTTACTTCTAATATATTTTTCATAAATTTAATTTCCTACTTTTTAATGGACATTTAGGCCAGTAGTCATCTCTAAGGGTGAATTGACTGAATTGGCCCTTACCGGTCTGATCCATTTTTCTAGTAATATTTAATCTCTTCCGAAACTCTAGTTCAATTATTTGACCTTATTCTCAACTCTTTTCCGTGGTTTTCACATTTCCTCTAGCTTCACAATAATTCTTAGGCTTGGGTATCACAATGTCCCACTCGAAAATAGGACAGCGACTGACCTTGCAGTCACTTCCTGGTACAGTCACCCATCGCTGTGGCCTCGGCTCATTTAACCCATTATGCCTTGTTTTCTTTATTTCTATTTTACCTTCATATAATTGCTATTAATTTTTATTTAGGGCTTTTCTAGGTGACTTAAATATGGTTCTAAGCCTCTTAACTGTCTAGACCAGCACTGGTCACAAGAATAATGAAATGTATAGAACTAATAAACATAGGGATGTTACATGGAGAAAGCTAGAAGACCTAATTTTCTTTCTTATTTTCCTATTTGGTGCTTGTATAAGAACTACTAAAGTTTCCTACTTAGTTTCTAGCTTATTTTCCTAAATAGTAATTGTATTCTGCCTATAAATAGGCCTCTTCTTGCAAGCTTTCCTCACTTTTGAGAGTCAATAGCAAGTGCTACCAAGTTTTTCTTATCAAAGCTTTGATTTGTGGTGAAAGAATTCCAAACTTATCATAAGTTCTTTGTGGGGCATCTACCTTTGAAGATTGGGTTCTTTGTGACATTTAGAACTTATCAAAGAGTTTCTCTCTTCTGCTTATCCTTTTATCTTTCTTATTTTGTTCTTAGTTTTAGTTCATAAAAAGTATCACACAGCTTAAATTTAAACTATAATTCTTTTAGAGCCATCGCAAGGGTATTGCGACTGCCAAGCAATTCTAAATGAAGTGGAAAGTGAGGAGTCACCACTTTAATTTTTAAGAAAAATTAAAGAAAGCCTTCTCATTTTTTAAAAAAAAAAATAGAAAAAAAAATTTCTACTTCTAATCGAGAGATCCAGGATTCGAGATCCGTATATGTGTAGGAAAGGTGTTAGGCACCCCACATCGTCACTCAATAGGGTAGATAGATTTAAAAGTGTGCTCACCATAATTTAATACCAATAATTTTATTGGAGTTTAAATTATGATATTGATTCTTTGTATTTGCCATATAAAAGATAAAATGCATAAATATTAGAACACTAAATGTCTTACTATTAGGGTAAGTCAAATACAAAAGTAAGTGAGATGGCCTTAAAAGTAAATTTTGACTCCATTTTATTATTATTATTATTATTATTATTATTATTATTATTATTATTATTATTATTATTATTATTATTATCTTAAAACAATTTAGGTTTTAAGTAAATTAAAAAAAAGTTTAATTTGAAATTATTAATTTTAAAAATAGGAATGTCTCTTTTTTTCAAAAAATGAGGCTTATAAGCTCGACAATAAAAAATTAATGGACAAAATCATAAGGTAATTAAAAATATAAATCTTGAATTATTTACGAAAAGTTAAATTTTGTATTAAAAGTATAGAAAAATAAAATGTGGACATTGAATCCTTTGTTGAAAATTAAATGTACTTAAAATTAAATCTTGTTTGAAAATAAAATGGGAGGCAAAAAAAAAAAATTGCAATTTGAATTTTACTAAAATTAGATATATTTTTCTTTTTTCTTCCTTATTGTTTTTGTCACATTGTCAAAAGTAGAAGCCATTTTATTTTACTTTGTTTTATTTTATTAAGCCATTTCATTTTTCTTAAAGAAAATGAGTATTTTCCAACGAGTACAAGTGTTTAGGCTCTATTGAGAAAATATGTGATAAAATAGGTTTTTATCATTTTTATAGAAAATAATTCAAAAGTATTATATTAATTTCCTTTTTAAAGTGGAAGAAACAAATTTATTTTGTTAAAATAGAGTCAAAGGTAATACTATTTCAGGTTATGCACATGATTTATTTCTTTTTATTAAATTTCTCCCTCCTAAGAATTAGGACTCTAATTTCGATAAAGGCAGTATTTGGTTCCTAGAGATTTCTAATGAGCAATGAGGACTCTCAGCTTACCCATCATTAATCTCATTATCAGTGGCCAAATAATAGAAGGTGTCATATGTGAAGTGAACATTTCATAAAAATGCATACATGCTACCTATATGATTAAAAAAAAAAAGAAGGAATTTTATTAATAAAATTGAATTAAAAAGAGCTTAGATTTTCACTCCATTCAATTAAGACTTCAATTCAAAAGGAAATGTGTCAACTAATACCTAAAGAATTTGATTCGTTAATAAGAACTCTCAGTTAATGAATCAAAGTCCCATCATTAGTACAATCAACTATCAATCCTTACCCATATTAATTCAATTTATAAAATTATTAACACATTTGATACATTTATTACTCACAGATTTACCAAAAATCTGACAGAGTTTCCATTAAAAATTGGATATTTTCCAATTTTCAACAAAACTCAACCTGAATAGAAATGCCATCCTAGCCTACACATCTACACATACATTTCCTTTCTCAATGCAAATAGAATATATAAGAAGAAAGAATGTTCTACTAACTGAGTCCTAAATTCTAAATTAGGTCTCAAGTAAAGAACAATTAAATGTTTTTATTCTACTAATTAAATTACTATCCTACTTGCATATTTAATAACTCAATTAAAGGCGAATTTTACAATCATGGTTAAAATTAATATTAATTGTAACATCCTCACTTTAGATAGTCCGTACGTTCTACTGTTCCGATGACCAATGTTGGTCCGGCCAGCTAGAATATCTGGAATTATAATTAGACTACAGTGAGGAGTTATAAATAAACCAAATAATGACAAGAAAAATTAACGAAAATTTTTAGAAATGAAATACACTAAGGTTAAATGAGCTATAGCACCAACGATGAGTGACCCTAATGGAAAGTTGTTATGAAGACAGATAGCAACCCTAAACCCTAGGGGAATTCTGTGAAATTATTTCTAGGACTCCAGTAAAGGGTTATTGAGGGTTCGATGACAATAAATTAGTAAGAAAAGCCAAGGAAAATTAAATCAATCAGTACACACAATTTTAGCTCGTTAAGCCAAACGGAGGGCATTTTGGTCATTTCATCTTCAGAGAAGATTTTTGACCAACTTGTCTAATTAAGTACATAAATTATATGACATAAAATATGAATTAATGTTGATGAAAAATTAATTTGAAGTGAGTAGAAATGAAAGAAAAAAAAATGAATAAAATGCCTAATTATGACATCATAATGATGTCATTTAAAACCCTCCCACCAATCACCATTTAGCATGTCTTCTTAAAACAAATAAAAGAGATAAGAATTAAGAAAAAAAATCCAGAACTGTCTTTCTTCTTCAGTTAGCTGAACCAGCTCCATGGTGTTCCACCATTGCCATCTCAACAAAGCTTCAATTCCCACCTTAAATCACCATAAAACCCTACCTTGTCTTCACTAAATTTGATCTTTATACCTTTTTGTAAACTTGAGGCAACAAAAAGGAAAGGAAACAAAGAGGTTTTGCAAGTTTGAGAAACTCTTCAACTAAGGTTAGTGCCCAATTTATTCTCTCTTTCACTCAATTCATGTTTAAGGACATGATATAAGTTGAAATTGTAAGTTTAATGCATAAATTGAACTTTAAGAACTTGGAGACTTGAGAAAAATTAGGGTTTGCTCATGTAATGGTATATGAACATTGTAATAGTCAATTAGTGACCATTTGGCTATATTTGATGAGGAATTGAAGTGATTTATGACAATGGAATTGAGGTTAGGTATGCTGCCCTAGGTGACCTGCAGGGCTGGGTGTGACTCTAACAAGTTGGGGCAGCTGTAACTTGAAAGGCGTAGGTTCAATTGGTGCAAGGCCAGTTGGAAAAGAAACTAAACCCATAATGTCACAATTTTGGTGAAGAAACCCTGCCCAAAAAACCAACCCAAGTTTACTTAAAAACTATCCTAATCCGGGTGACCAACATGCTGTCCCTGGAAAATGACCAAATGAACAATGTTTGTTCAAATGGTCATAACTCAGTGTAGAAAAGTCCAATTGACCTGAAATTTATATCAATGAAAAGCTCAAACAATTTAGAACAACTTTCATGAAGAACAGCAAACCAAACTCTTGCCATAACCCATCTGAATTGCTAACCAAAGCCATGGTATCAAAACTACCAGAACCATTTCTGCCCAAAAATTCTGGGTAGATGCCAAACTGGCCAGTCCTAAAGTAATTAGCATAGCTTGAGCTAGAAAACTCCAAATGGAGTAATTCAAAAAAGGAATTAAAGAAGACACACAAAGGAACAACTTCGATTAAGAACACTTGGCAAAATTCTCATTGTAGAATTGCCTAATAGAACGGTGAGCTCTAGCACCCAAAACTGAAAATTTTAGTTTATTTCCTATTCGTTTTAAGTATTGATTGGCAACCAATGCCAATACTTTTGTGAACCAAAATGTGGTTAATTCATGTAGTTAGAACTAATTTAACTATTATGTATGAGAAAGTCAATACTTTGACTCGAATAGTAAAATGAATAGTAACCTTACATGTTAAACACAAATATTCAATTAAGAGCTTTGTAATATGCCCTAGTAGACCTAGTAAGATTGGTTTGGATAGGTTGGCTTGCCAATAGGATTCTGATAGCAGTACTACATATGGCATCATGCCATTCTGTGATTTATGGCTTATGTGGCTATTTCGTGATTTTATGACTTTTAGCCATTGTGACACTATTGTGATATTTGGCCTTATGCCTAATATTTATTACAATTAGTTGTTCTATTGCACACCAAGAGACACAATATGACCGATGGTGTGGCGGCCCGAGGTACTTGGTACCCAGTCTTAAGTTGTTAAAAATATGAGTGACAGTATTTCTAGCACAAAGTATCATAAATTGGTTCACAATCGAGGATAATTCACAATAAGGACATGACTTATCCAGAAAGATTGTAATCATGTTTGTTCCAAAGTTATTTATATGAGATGTAAATAAGATGGAATGGTGAGTCTCATGCCATATAACAAACATGATAGGCACTTATACATGATAAGTAGGCCGAACTAGTGACTTTTATGACTGGCACATGGAGTTTACTCTTGTCAATGTATTCTCATAAATCATATTAGTGCTGTGACACCCCTTACCTGTCTACAGTGTAGCCGAGTAAGATATGCCACACAGTGTGTGGAGCACCATAACTTATTTCATAACAATTTACCCTCCATAATTTATTTATTTACTATTCACCAAGTACAAGATTTACCAATTATATTGTTAATTTACAAATTAGATTAATCTAAATTTTCATGATTTTGTTTTTCTATAGAAAATTCGGTAGAGTGTCGGTTGTAAATTGGAGAACAATTCTTCTGAACCTGTTTAAAAGACACTTCCAATATAGTTTTTGTTAGTAGTATGTCCTAGAGCATATCATTTAGTATGTATCTTGTACATATTTTTATTAATAAAAAGCATTTCCACTTTTCCATTTACATAATATATTTATGTGTAATAGAAAAGGTCCATTGATATTTTGTTAGAAATATTATTCTTAAGTTGTTAAGAATATGAGTGACAATATTTCAAGCACAAAGTATCATAAATAGGTTCACAATCGAGAATACTTCATAATAAGGACATGACTTATCCAGAAAGATTGTATTCATATTTGTTACCAAGTTATTTATATGAGATATAAATAAGATGGAATGGTGAGTCTCATGCCATATAGCAAACATGATAGGCACTTATAAATGATAAGTAGGCCGAACCAGTGACACTTATGATAAGCACATGGAGTTTACTCTTGTCAATGTTTTGTCATAAATCATATCAGTGCATATAATCTTTAGACCTGAGATGGCACAGTTATCTTGTATATAGGTAGTTTGAGTTTGATACTGCTTTCATACTTGTACTGTGTATGGGTATATAGGCATCTGTTGGCTCCTACTAGTTATATATAGAGGTAGGTGTTGATAAAGATGGAATCTGTTCCTCTAAGTAAATAGAGATAAAATCCTATGTTCATTTAATTGTTCTTGATGTTTCAAGTTCATGGCCAGGATAGATAGATTTATTCAGAAAAGAGTTTCTCATAAAAAAATCTTTTTAATCAAGAACTGGAATTAAAAGAGAACATAATATTCATAGCAAATGGAGTTTGACATAAACTATGACTCCAGCTTGAGTTGGGATTTTGTAACAGAGAGATTCTAGTGCATGGTAACATATGATTATAGGTTCATTTAAGGTAAACCTTATTACTAATTGGGTCGCCATGGCATGCTATGCTAGGTGTTAACCATGGTTTATGAGGTTCATAAAATGATTTAGAGAAATCATTTATGGTAAGAAAGAGTTCTGATGATATTAAGAATTTATATCATGTCTCATTGCCAATTAGTGATGAGCCTAGTAAGTCACACACATACACAAGTTATCACCTATTTAAATATGATTTAATTAATTAATTAAAGAGTTTAATTGATTAATTAAATAGGTTTGGTTTGCAATTAAATTGCAAAGTCCCTAGCATGACTTGAAACCAAATCTAGATTATTGGATGTATAGTATAAGTTAAATTTATATTTAAAGTGTTTAAATATGAATTTAATTAATGAGAAATTAATTAATAGAGATTAATTAATTAATTTATATTTGATATAAATTAGAAGAAGAAAAATAATTATTTTGGATTAAGAACTCAAAATTAAGACACAGGGGCATTTTGGTCATTTCACAGTGTGACACGTGGCACCATGAGATGGTGACACATGGGATTACACATAAGCTTGCCAAATGTTTTTTTAATCATTTACGATGATTAAAATCAAGATTAAATATAGGTTTGACGCTTGGCACAACGTGATTGGGTCACTTAAACCTAAAGCTAATCAAAGGGTGACATGTGGCAAGGGTTTAATGTGTTAACCTAGCTATATAAGTGTTGTTATGAAAAAGAAAACAACCAGCAGCCACTCCTCTCCTTTGTCACGCCATTTTGAGGTTCTCCATCTATTCTTCTTCATCTCTCATCAATTCAAAGAGATTAGCCATCAATCTCTTGAATTAAGAACATTAAAAATTATTTCTAGTGTCCTGTTTACATCTCTAATCTCTTAAAAAGCAGAACTTGAATTTCTAATTAATAGAAAAAGCTTTAGAAGCTGTTCAAGGGCTGCCATAGGTGTTCTTGGTGTGGACAAGCTAGAGGGACAACATTTGGTGTCCTGAAGACAAATCTCAAAGGCGCAGACACGCTGCAGTGCATCAAGAAGTTAGTGTAATCGTTCTTGAATTAATCTAGGGTTCTAAAATTAATCTGATTAATTTTAAAATCATAAATGGCAAATACAGATCTAACAACATATTAAAAGAGTTTTAATATGTTGTTTATCATTGAAATCAAATAGATAAAAATAAATCTTGCATAATGCATGTGAACCTAGGTGAAAATTTTTGAATTCAATGGTATAAAATTGTGTTTTTCACGCTTCCGTTCTTTCAATTGGTATCAGAGCCACTATATTTACCATTTAGATTGATGTTTATATGATTTAATTGTGTGTTTGATCATGAGATCAAAAGTTCATTGCTGGTTGCAAAGCCAAGGTTGCGGCACAAATGATGAACACCATGGTGCGCATGGTTGATGCACCACAATGGTGTGCAAAGGTAAATGGATGGTGAATGTGCAATTGTTGTATGATCTAAGATCCATTTTATGTCTAATTAAATTGTTTAATTAGAATTTTTATCACACAATTAAATTATGATTCAAATCAGAATTTTAAAAATTGTTTGAATGTGATTCAAATCTGAATTTTAAAAGTTGTATGAATGTGATTCAAATCTGAATTTTTAAAGTTGTTTGAATCATATTTAAATCTGATTTTTTAAAATTGATTGAATAAAATTCAGATCTGATTTTTTAAAAAATGTTTGAATATGATTCAAATCTGATTTTTTAAAAATTTTTTGAATGTGATTCAAATCCGAATTTTTAAAGTTGTTTGAATGTGATTCAAATCTGAATTTTTAAATTTGTTTGAATGAGATTCAAATCTGAATTTTTAAATTTATTTGAATCATATTCAAATCTGGATTTTTAAGTTGAATATGGGATATTCAACTTAATTTATGTATGTATGTTTTATTTAATTGTTAAATAGTGATTTGCATGATGGATGATCATGGACTATAAAAGACCAATGTGATTGGATTTATTTCTTTTATGTTTCTTTGGGATTGTAAATTAATTTATTTATTTTAATTTATTTTGGGCATGTATTATTAAGTTTGTAATAATTTTAGGGTTGTAATTTCATTTATTTAAGTTCTTGTAAATTCACCTTGGTATGCCAAGGATTACTATGTAATATTGGATTGCAAGAAGTTCAAGGAGGTCAAGAGCATTGGGGGGACCAGTAGGAGGAATTCAATATCAAGTGTTGATTATGTACTCCTTTAGCAACTCTTGTAAAATGAATGAATGAAATGCACCTAGGAATGCCCTGATTCAATTCTTGGTGGCTCAGAATTGAATCCCTTAGAAAGTCCATAATCATACCATATTTATTGCTTATCCATGAATGCATGAGATGCATAGGAATGTATGCTAGTATATGATATATGCATGCTAATTGGATAATGTGCAAAGTGAGACCTTAATAGTAATTAGAATGACCATAAAATCTTCCAAACAAATGATTAAGTTGGAAATGCTATAATTAAAGTAATTATAACATAGGCCCCCCATTGGGGCAATTATTTTAAGAAATTTTAAATAGTTGCACAAGATGCAATTAATTTAAGAGATTTTCTTAAGAATAATTGTTAAGCATGAGATGTTGTAAATATGTAAATGGTTTGGTGGCCAATATTGGATGTACCTGAGGACATTAAATTATTTGCATAATTACTGACTCAATGGGATCAACATAACTAATGCAAGATAAGTCAATAATGGATGTATCTGAGATTTTGAGCATTAGGGGCTAGGTAAAGGATTGAACCTTACATGACATGTGATGGGCAAGGAGTTGCTCACTTATAGTTTATTGTAATTCCAATAATGGATGTACCTGAGGATGATCAATAGAATTATAAGAATTCAATCACCCACTAGAAATCCATCCAATTAGGATTTTCGTTTTCTACTTTGGAAGTGTAGGATTCGCTAAGTTAGTGGGAGGACCAATTTGATTAAAAGACCATAATCATTTTGGTTAATTACATGATACATTTACTAATTAATCTGGTTATTTTCTACGATTAATTTTCTGATAAAAATGAGCACAGAACAACCACCACCATCCAATATCCTTGCAAGCATACTTGATCGCAATAGGTTGACAGGACCTAATCTCTCTGATTGGCTAAGAAATTTGAAACTTGTCCTGAACCTTGAACATATAGGATATGTTCTAGATTCAAATGTTCCTAGTCCCTTACCTCCAGAGGCCATTCAAGAGGAGCATAAAACTTTGGACAAGTGGAAGGAGCATGATATGAGAGCTAAGTGTTACATACTTGCTTCAATGAGTAATGAGTTACAGAAGCAGCATGAAAACATGCAGAGTGCAAGTGAGATCCTCCTTCACCTACAAGAGTTGTATGGTGAGCACAGTAGGAATGCTAGGTATGTGATATCTAGGCAGTTGTTCCGCATGAGGATGCCTGAGGGACAGAATGTTGGGGATTATGTCCACAAGATGATTCAGCTGATTGAGCAGTTGGAACATCTTGACTTCAACATGGATTTCCAACTACAGACGGATTTGATCCTTCAGTCCCTTCCTGAGTTTTTGGGAATTTTGTGACAAATTTTCATATGACTAAACAGGAATGCACCTTAGCTAGTTTACTCAACATGCTGGTTATTGCCTAAAAGAATATGCCGAGCAATAAAGGAAAAGAGGTAGCTTTGATTGCATCTTCTTCTGCTGGAAAGTCCAACAAGATGAAGGGTAACAAGAAAAAGAAACCTCAGATTCCTGGTCCTTCTAAGAAAATAGCTAAACAGAAAAGGAAGACTAAAGCTGATAGAGGCAAAGAAAGTGTTTCCACTACCAAAAGGATGGGCAATAGAAAAGGAACTTCCCAGAGTATCTTGCTTCTCTAAAGGACAAGAAGGATACACCTTCGGAAGGTATGTCCATATCTTGTTATTTAGATTTTGATGATACTTATAGTTCATCTATAGCTTAGGTTTTAGATATTGGTGCCAGTTCTGACATTTCTAATGATATGCAGGAACTAGCAAAGAGTAGCAGCTTGCGTTCTCAAGATATTAGAGTCCGGATTGGCAATGACTCAACTGTTGAAGCTTTAGCTATAGGATCTAAATCTTTTTCATGTTTGGACATGTTTTGTGTTTGGATAATATTTTATATGTACCTGATGCTTTTAAGAACATCATTTCTATAAATAGTTTGACTAGAAATGGCTATGAATTTCAATTCACAGATGATGTTTGCAATATTTATTTTGGAAATAAATATGTTGGTTCAGGTTTTATGAATGATGGTCTTTATTATTTGGATAATAATGACAAACACAAATTGAATGCAAGTGATCTAAAAGAATGTAATGCCATGGTGAAAACCAACTCAAGTTCAAAATATATTTGGCACTTAAGGTTATGTCATGTTGCAGAAGATAGGATTACAAAATTGGAGAAAATGGGGATTCTATCCTCATTAGACTCTGAGCCTACTCCAACTTGTGAATCTTGCCTTCAGAGCAAAATGACTAGATCACCCTTTGTTGGACAAGGGCTGAGGGCTGAAAATATTTTGGAGTTAATACATAGTGATGTATGTGGACCATTTAAGGAAATGGCTAGAGGCGGTTTTCATTATTTTATTACCATTACTGATGATAAATCAAGTTTTGGGTATTTGTATTTGATGAAATATAAACATGAATCCTTTGAAAAGTTCAAAGAATTTAAATCTGAAGCAGAAAATCAAACAGGAAAGAGTATTAAAGCTCTTCGATCAGATCGTGGAGGTGAATATTTGAGTACTAAATTTGATGAATACTTGAGAGAGCATGGCATTGTTTCTCAGCTGACTCCTCCAGGAATGCCACAGCTGAATGGTGTATCTAAAAGGAAAAATCGTACCCTATTGGATATGGTACGTAGTATGATGAGCTATACTGATATGCCAATCTTCTTTTGGGGATTTGCATTAGAATCAGCTTTGTATATTCTGAATAGGATTCCATCAAAATCAGTTTCTTCCACACCTTATGAGATATGGCATGGAAGAAAACCAAGTCTTAAGCATGTTAAGATTTGGGGTTGTCCAGCTTATATCAAAAAGCTGAACACTGATAAATTAGAGACCAGATCAGAAAAAGGTTGATTTGTTAGATATCTAAAAGATAGTTTTGGATATTATTTTATTTGCCTACTTCACAAATGGTTGTGATAAGTAGAGATGCCACATTTCTTGAACAATAGTTTGTTCAAGAAGGAGTTAAAGGAAGGCAAATAGAGTTAGAATTGGAGAATTTTGACCAACCAACAGATCAGATGGATATAGATCCATCTAGTCAACTTATACCCATTGATGAAACATCTACAGCTGTTCCTCGTAGAACAACCAGGGTATCTCACCCACCAGTGAGATATGGTTTTCTTCATGAAGAAGAACAAGAGTTGTCTACTCATGAAGAAGTAGATTATGGAGATGATCCACTTACCTATGAAGAAGCTATATCAGATATAGACTCTTTAAAATCGATTGATGCTATGAAATCCGAGATTGATTCCATGTATAAGAATCAAGTTTGGGATCTTGTTAACCCACCTGAAGGTATTGTACCTATAGGGAACAAATGGGTTTTCAAGAAGAAAATTGGTTCTGATGGAAAGGTAGAGACCTATAAGGCAAGGACAGTAGCAAAAGGGTTTTGCTAAGGGCAAGAGTCGACTATGAGGAGACTTTCTCGCCTGTTGCCATGCTTAAATCAATTAGGATTTTATTAGCAATAGCTGCATACTATGATTATGAGATTTGGCAGATGGATGTCAAAACAGCTTTTCTCAATGGATACATTGAAGAAAACATTTTCATGGAACAACCTAGGGGTTTTGAATCCCAAGATGGTTCCAAGGTATGCAAGCTAAAGCGATCCATTTATGGGTTGAAACAAGCTTCGAGGAGTTGGAACATCCATTTTGATGAAGCCATTAAATCCTTTGGTTTTATCAAAAATGAGGATGAGCCATGTGTATAAAAGAAGGTTAGTGACAGTGCTATCACTTTCCTTGTCTTATATGTGGATGACATACTGCTGATGGGTAATGAGACAGGTATGTTGACAACTATAAAGGTATGGTTGTCAAATACATTCTCCATAAAAGACTTAGGGGAGGCAACCTATATTCTTGGGATTTGCATCTATAGAGATAGAGCGAAAAGAATAATTGGTTTATCCCAAAGTCTATACTTGGAAAAGGTGTTAAATAGGTTTAACATGCTTGATTCCAAGAGAGGATTGTTACCAGTGAGACATGGTATCCACCTTTCTAAAGAGATGTCTCCAAAGACACCTGAATAAAGAGATAAGATGGCCAGGATTCCATATGCTTCCGCTATTGGAAGTTTAATGTATGCAATGTTGTGTACTAGGTCGGATATCGCATATGTTGTTAGTTTGACTAGCAGGTATCAATCCAATCCAGGTTTGGAACACTGGATAGCTGTCAAGAATATCCTTAAGTACTTGAGAAGAACTAAGGATTTATTCTTGATTTATGGAGGTGGAGACTTGCAATTTGATGGTTATACTGATTCTGATTTCCAATCAGATATAGATGTTAGAAAGTCTACCTCTGGATATGTGTTCATTTGTAATGGAGGTGCAGTTAGTTGGAAGAGTTCCAAACAGAGCACGACTGCAGATTCCACTACAGAGGCTGAGTATATTGCTGCATCAGATGCTGCAAAGGAAGATATTTGGATAAAGAAGTTCATGACAAAACTTACAGTAGTTCCTTCCATTGAGTCAACAGTTCCACTACACCGTGACAATAATGGAGCAGTCATACAGGCTAAGGAACTAAGGTCTCACATAGAAAATCCAAACACATAGAAAAGCACTACCACATTATCAGAGATATAGTTGGGCAAGGCAATATAGCCATGCAGAAAATAGCATTAGTTGAAAATCCAGCTGATTCATTCACTAAGCCTTTGTCATAAGATCAGTTAGACTGACATCTTGAGAAGATGGGTCTACGGTATTGTAATGAGTGGCTCTAGTGCTAGTGGGAGATTGTTAGTAGTATGCCCTAGAGCATATCATTTAGTATGTATCTTGTACATATATTTACTAATAAAAGGCATTTTCACTTTTCCATTTACATAATATATTTATGTGTAATAGAAAAGGTCCATTGATATTTTGTTAGAAATATTGTTCTCAAGTTGTTAAGAATATGAGTGACAATATTTCTAGCACAAAGTATCATAAATAGGTTAACAATCGAGGATACTTCATAATAAGGACATGACTTATCCAGAAAGATTGTATTCATATTTGTTACCAAGTTATTTATATGAGATATAAATAAGATGGAATGGTGAGTCTCATGCCATATAGCAAACATGATAGGCACTTATAAATGATAAGTAGGCCGAACCAGTGAGACTTATGACAAGCACATAGAGTTTACTCTTGTCAATGTTTTGTCATAAATCATATCAGTGCATATAATCTTTAGACCTGAGATAGCACAGTTATCTTGTATATAGGTAGTTTGAGTTTGATACTGCTTTCATACTTGTATGGGTATATGGGCATCTGTTGGCTCCTACTAGTTATATATGGAAGTAGGTGTTGATCAAGATGGAATCTGTTCCTCTAAGTAAATAGAGATAAAATCCTATGTTCATTTAATTGTACTTGATGTTTCAAGTTCCTGGCCAGGACAGATAGATTTATTCAGAAAAGAGTTTCTGATGAGAAAATCTTTTTAATCAAGAACTGGAATTAAAAGAGAATATAGTATTCATAGCAAATAGAGTTTGACAAAAACCATGACTCCAGCTTGAGTTGGGATTTTGTAACAAAGAGATTCTAGTGCATGGTAACATATGATTATAGGTTCATTTAAGGTAAACCTAATTACTAATTGTGTGGGCATGGCATGCTATGCTAGGTGTTAACCATGGTCTATGAGGTTCATAAAATGATTTAGAGAAATCATTTATGGTAAGAAAGAGTTCTGATGATATTAAGAGTTGATATCATGTCTCATTACCAATTAGTGATGAGCCTAGTAAGTCACACACATACACAAGTTATCACCTATTTAAATATGATTTAATTAATTAATTAAAGTTTTAATTGATTAATTAAATAGGTTTGGTTTGCAATTAAATTGCAAAGTCCCTGGCATGACTTGAAACCAAATCTAGATTATTGGATGTATAGTATAAGTTAAATTTATATTTAAAGTGTTTAAATATGAATTTAATTAATGAGAAATTAATTAATAGAGATTAATTAATTAATTTATATTTGATATAAATTAGCAGAAGAAAAATAATTATTTTGGGTTAAGAACTCAAAATTTAGACACAGGGGCATTTTGGTCATTTCACAATGTGACATGTGGCACCATGAGATAGTGACATATGAGATTACACATAAGCTTGCCAAATGTTTTTTTTAACCATGTAGGATGATTAAAATCAAGATTAAATATAGGTTTGACACTTTGCACAATGTGATTGGGTCACTTAAACCTAGAGCTAATCAAAGGGTGACATGGGGCAAGGGTTTAATGTGTTAACCTAGCTATATAAGTGTTGTTATGAAAAAGAAAACAACCAGCAGCCACTCCTCTCCTTTGTCACGCCATTTTGAGGTTCTCCATCTTTTCCTCTTCATCAATTCAAAGAGATTAGCCATCAATCTCTTGAATTAAGAACACTAGAAATTGTTTCTAGTGTCCTGTTTACATCTCTAATCTCTTAAAAAGCAGAACTTGAATTTCTAATTAATAGAAAAATCTTTAGAAGCTGTTCATGGGCTGCCATAGGTGTTCTTGGTGTGGACAAGCTAGAGGGACAACATTTGGTGTCCTGAAGATAAATCTCAAAGGCGCAGACACGCTGCAGTGCATCAAGAGGTTAGTGTAATCGTTCTTGATTTAATCTAGGGTTCTAAAATTAATCTAATTAATTTTAAAATCTTAAATGACAAATATAGATCCAAAAACATATTAAAAGAGTTTTAATATGTTGTTTATCATTGAAATCAAATAGATAAAAATAAATCTTGCATAATGCATGTGATCCCAGGTGAAAATTTTTGAATTCAATGGTATAAACTTGTGTTTTTCACGCTTCCGTTCTTTCAGTTTTCACATCCAAACTTCAATATACATCTATATCTCAACTCAATCTCAACACAATTTTCAAAATTTTGTTCACATCACAAGTCGAATCACTTCAATGAATATTTTCCAACATTTTATTTTTCACACAATATACAGATCATTTCAGTAACATGAAATTTCATATATTTACATTATCACATAATTTCAAGAATTTGTAATTACAATCAAAACTAATACAAAATGAAAAATACAAAATTACAACCCAAAGTCCTAATGTCCTACCAAGTGCACTGCAGATATGAGGTGACTCTGAACTCTGTGCAGATCTGGAAATCACCTGGTCTGAGGTCTGCTGGACTCCCCAACTATGTCTCCAGTAACTGCGCGTGGCAAAAGTGACGCACTAAGCAATTCTACTTAGTGGTGCCAATATAAAATAAAAAAGCTATAATGCAATAAATATGCAGAATGTATGTTAATATTTTATGTAGACTTAATTTCTAGCATTTATTGTAGTATTATTTGATTAAAACTTGGTAAGGTTTATTTTAATTGCCTGAGTAACCTATATTAGTCGATTGGTCTAGATAAACAGGTAAACTGGCACTAGGCACCAAGTACCTCGGACCATCACACCATCAGTCACATTGTGTCTCTCGGTGTGCAACAAAACAACTAATAAGCTGTAATAAACATTGCGCACAAGGCCAAATGTCACACTGATATCAGAATGGCTAAAAGCCATAAAATCACAGAATGATATAATGCCATGTGCAGTACTGCTAACTGAATCCTATTGTCATGCCAACCTATCCAAACCAATCTTACTAGGTATACTAGGGCATGTTACACTTTGAAATTTTACAATTCTTGAAAATGAAGTTTAAGTGTTACTATTAATTTCATTAGTCAACAAAAATATTGACTTTTGCATAGATAATAGGTATATTGGTTCTAATAGTCCCAACATACCACATTTTGCATTCTAAAGTTATTGGCATGGGTTGCCAATACCATTTCAAAGCATAGTATTAGTTATTCATAATTTTCAGATTTTAAGCACTGAGTTTACTATTCCATTAGTCATTTGTACAGTAGGAATTTGGCAAATTTTTCTTCATGAAAGTTGTTCCTTATTTTGTCTAGTTACATTTATTTTTTTGAATCACTCCATTTGGAGCTTTGTAGCTTAAGTTGTGGCCTAAACACCATAACTGGCCGGATTATAAATTTTCCAGATTTTCAAAACAGAACCAAATTTATAGTGTTTTGTATACTAATTGCAGGTCAATTTTTGAACATGTTATGATAAAAAATTGGGTTTAGTTTCTCCATGAAAGTTGTAGGCCTATGTCTCAGCTATCTACTAGTAAAATTTCAGGTTGGACCTTTCTACACTGAGTTATGACCAAATGAATAAATGCTGTCCATTTGGTCATTTTGCCCAGGTATAATGCAAGTCACCCGGATGAGAGCAATTTTTAGGTCAACTTAGTTTGGTTTTCTGAGCAGGGTTTCTTCACTAAAGTTATCCCATTGTGTGTCTAGTTTCATGTCCAATTGTCCTTGCACCAATTGAACCTACACAACTCCAGTTATAGCTACCCAAACCTGCTGGACTCACACCTAGTCCTACAGGTCACCAAGGGCAGCATACCTAGCTTCAATTCTCATGACAGAAACCACTTCATTTCTTACTCACACATAACCAAATGGCCATAATTGACCGTTAAAACTTACTTCCACCATTACATGAATAAAGTCTCAAGTTTGTGTCCAAACCCTAGCTCTACTATTTCAGATTTTGTATTCACTTGCACTTCACTATCCTAAATAATAGGTTAGTGTTAAGGGTAGCTAGAGTACCACTTTTATTCAAAGAAATCTTCAAAACCCTACCTATCCCAAAGCTGCTGAAACTTTAAGAAAGGCATACACATGATATTTTTTAAATTTTCTTGTAAATTTGCATTCCACTCCACCCCTTCAACATGAATCAAAAGACAAAGAGTAGTTTGGTCACTAACCTCTAATGGAGTCACTTCCAAACTTGTAAGAACTCTTCCTTTTATTTCTTTTTTGTTCCCAAAAGCTTCACCAAGATGAAAGAATAAGATTTTGTGTTGACAACTTGGGGTTTTGTTGAAAGAAGACTAAGAAAAGCAAGCTTGGTTAGCTTAAAAATGGAGGAGTGAGAGAGAGAACACGGTGCTGCTTGAAGAAGAAAGAGAGAGCTGCTAGTTTTCTCTAGATTTTTTGACTTCTTTTTTTCATTTTTTATGTATTATAATTGTGTTTCTTTATTTTGATTGGTCAAAGAATTTAATTACCTCATGCTTACATAAGCATTATGTGATAAATCTAATTTACCTTTATTTTCTTTTCTTTCCCTTGCTATTCACTTTTAATAAATTTTTCATCAATATTTGTTCATATTTTATGTCATATAATTCACTTACATAAATGGACAAGTTGGTCAAAAATCATCTCTGAAGACGAAATGACCAAAATGCCCTCCATTTGGCTTAACAAGCTAAAATTGTGTGTACCGATTAATTAAATTTTCCTTATATTTTCTTAACATTTTATTGTCATTAGAACCATAATAATCCTTCTCTAAGGTCCCAAAAAATATTTTATGAAGTTTTTCCTGGGTCTAGGGTTGCTAATGGCCTTCACCGTCACTTCCCCTTCGGGTTACTCATCACTGGGGTTATGGCTCATTCAACCTTAGTGCATTTCATTCCTAAAAATTTTCCTTCATTTTTATGATCATTATTTGGTTTATTTGTAACTCCTTACTCTAGTCTAATTATGATTCCAAATATCCTAGCTGCTCGGACCAATATTGTTCACCAGAATAGTAGACTGTACAGACTAGCTAAAGTGAGGATGTTACAGCTCTTCCCCTTTAATAAAAATTTCGTCCACGAAATTTACGTGATGCAAAAAGTTTAGGGAACTGTTGCCTCATCATCTCTTCACTTTCCCAAGTTGCCTCCTCGGTATTATGATGCCTCCAAAGTACTTTCACCAGTGGAATTTGTTTATTTCTCAATTCCTTCACTTCCCGAGCCAGGATCCGTATGGGTTCTTCTGCATATGTCAAGTCCAGTTGAATTTCAATCTCTTCCATGGAGATCTCTGAGCGGTATCTTCTTAGCATAGACACATGGAATATATTATGGATCTTATCCAATTCTAGTGGTAAAGCTAGCTGATAGGCCACTAGTCCCACACGTTCAACAACTTCATATGGGCCAATGAACCTAGGGTTTAACTTACCCTTTCTTCCAAACCTTAGTACCTTCTTCCATGGTGAGACTTTGAGAAACACTTTATCGCCAACTTCATACTCTATCTCTTTTCTCTTCAAGTTGGTATAAGATTTCTGTCTATCTGAGGCAACATTTAAATTAGCTTTGATTATTTTTACTTTCTCCTCAGTTTGTTTCACCAGGTTTGGTCCTATCAACTTATCTTCGCCCAATTCAGTCCAACATACAGGGATTCTACACTTCCTCCCATATAGTGCTTCATACGGGGCCATTTGAATGCTAGCTTGATAGCTATTGTTATATGCGAATTCTGCCAATGGGAGATATCTATCCCAACTCCCCTCAAACTCAATAACACAACTCCTCAGCATATCCTCAAGGATCTATCACATAATTCACACTTTTACTATCATTTCAATTTATTAATTGTGAAAATTCAATTAGTTTTTAGGTTTAACTGGATTACTCGTTATGATTGTCCATCCATCTGAGGATGAAAAGCCATGCTAAAGTGGACTTGTGTGCCCAAGGCTTGTTACAACTTTTTCCAAAATCTCGATGTAAACATTGGGTTTCGATTAGAGATGATGGAAAGTGAGATTCCATGCAGTCTAACTATCTCACTGATATACAATTCTGCTAGCTTCTCCAGTGAGTAGTTAGTCCTAATTGGCAGAAAATGTGTTGACTTCGTTAATCTATCCACTATCACCCACACTGCATCATGCTTCTTTTAGGTTAGAGGTAAACCACTAACAAAATCCATAGTGACCCGGTCCCATTTCCGTTTAGGTATGCTTATAGGCTGTAGCAATCCTAATGGAACTTGATATTCTACTTTAACTTGCTGACATGTCAAGCACTTAGTAACATAGTTAGCTATATCCTTCTTCATACCAGGCCACCAATAATGAGGCTTCAAATCATTATACATTTTTGTGCTTCTCGGGTGCATAGCATAAACACTAGTGTGTGTTTCTTTTAGAATACTAGTCTTCAATTCCCCATCATCTAATAAACATACTCTTCCTCTATAGTACAGACACCCATCTGCTTTCACCTCATAATTAGTTTCCTTTCCCTCTGGAATTTTACCCACCTAGCCATTAATTTTTCATTTGCCTTCTGCTCATCTTGTATCTGCTGTAACAGGTTTAGCCTCACTTGTAACTCAACCAAAATAGCTCCATCTTAAGCTAAGGACAGACGGACATTTAGTGATCTTAAAGCTGTGATGGACTTTCTGCTCAAGGGATTAGCAACTATATTTGCCTTCCCAGGATGGTAATCTATCACACAATCATAGTCCTTTAGGAACTCAATCCATCGCCTCTGTCCTAGATTAAGCTCCTTCTGGGTTGGCAAATATTTTAGACTTTTGTGGTCTGTATAGATGTAACATTTTTCACCATACAAATAATGCCTCCATATCTTCAGTGCGAAGATAATTGCTCTAACTCCAGGTCTTGAGTAGGGTAGTTCTGTTCATGTGGCCTTAACTGCCTGGAAGCATAGGCGACCACTTTCCCCTCTTGCATCAATACACACCCTAACCCATTATGCGAGGCATCACTGTAGACCACAAAGTTCTTTCCTGACATTGGCTGTGTTAACACTGGTGCTTTTGTGAACATAGCCTTCAGCCTCTCAAAACTGGCTTGGCACTTGTCATTCCAACCAAATTTCACATTTTTGTGTAACAACCTGGTCATTGGAGCAGCTATGAGAGAGAACCCCTTCACAAATGTTCTGTAATAACCAACTAGCCCCAAGAAACTTCTGAACTCAGTTGTATTTCTGGGAGGCTTCCATTCCATCACTGCTTCTATCTTTTTGGGATCCACTCTAATCCCCTCAGCTGATACTATGTGTCCAAGGAAGGAGATTTCGCTCATCTAGAAGTCACACATGGATAACTTAGCATACAGCTTCTTTTCTCTCAGGGTTTGCAGAATAATCCTCAAATGCTCATCATGTTCTTCCTTGGTCTTGGAATACACCAAAATATCATCAATGAAGACCACTACAAACCGATTTAGGTATGGATGGAAGTACGGTTCATAAGGTCCATGAATGTTGCTGGTGCATTTGTTAACCCAAACAGCATCACTAGAAATTCATAATGCCCATACCGGGTTCTGAATACAGTTTTTGACACATTTGCAGCCTTTACCCTTAACTGATGATACCCTGATCTGAGATCAATTTTTAAAAATACATCGGCTCCCTTCAGCTGATCAAACAGATCGTCAATTCTGGGCAACGGATATTTATTCTTCACAATTACTTTGTTCAACTACCGGTAATCAAAGCATAATCTTAAGGTTCCATCCTTTTTCTTCATAAACAGCATCGGAGCTCCCCATGGTGACATACTGGGGTGTATGAACCCCTTATCAAGTAACTCCTGTAACTGAATTTTCAACTCCCTCAATTCAGTGGGTTCCATCCTATAAAGAGCAATAGAAATTGGTGTTGTACCCAACCTTACCTCAATAGCAAATTTGACTTCCCTTTCTGATGGTAAACCTGGCAATTCTTTAGGAAACACATCTGGGAAGTCGCTTACTGTGGTTATATCACACAGGTTCGGCTTAGCCTGCCTAGTATCAACCACATGTACTAGGTAAGCTTCATAGCCTTTTCTCATCAATATTCTTGCAACTGTAGCTGAGATAACATTACACAGGAAATCTGTCCTTTCACCCACAACTAAAATCTCATTACCCTCAGGAGTTTTTAGCGAAATCCTCTTCAGTTTTCAATCAACTATTACCTGATCATGTGACAACCAGTCCATTCCCAAAATCACGTCAAACTCATGGAAGGGCAATTCAATTATGTATGCCAAGAATTCATACCCCTGAAAGCTCAAAGGGCAACCTTTGTACACCTTATTCACTACCACACTGTGGCCTAGTGGATTTGTGACCAGAATGTCTTGATCACTCTCCACTACTAAAACTCCCCTCTCTACGGGTAGCTTGATGCAGATATATGAATGGGTAGATCCTGGATCCACCAATGCATGCACAGGTAAAGTGTAGAGGAAGAACGTACCCCTGATAACAATTGGGGCATCTTGCTCCTCTTGGGCTCTCATGGCATACGCTCTGGTAGGTACTCTGGCCTCTGGCCTCTTAGCTGACTTAGATATAGGCCTCAAGGATGGGCCAGCTACCTCAGATTTACTGGACTTCCTACCCCTTTGAGGTGCAGGGGCAGGCCTATCTGCTTGTGTCTGGGCAACTGTAGTAGTCCTCTTCAGACAATTTTTGATCTGATGTTCTGTAGATCCACATTGTAAACAATCACCAGTCACTCGCCAACAGTCCCCCTTATGCCACTTCTGGTAGTATAGACAGGCAAAAGATGCTGGGGTTGGTCCCCTGAACACCGTCCCTGGAGAGCTACCCACTGATGGCGTGGACTGGCATCTCCTAGGTGTGAACTATGGTCTAGGCCCCTGGGACTGACCCTGACCTTGTAGTTATCCCGAAATCTGAGCAGGAGGACCCTTAGACTTCTTACTGAGAGCAAAGGATGAACTGGACTGACCTGAACCCCTCTTCTGCTGTCTTTCCCTTATATTTTGCTCATTTATTCGGACTCTTTCTACTTTCGATGTAGCATATACTAATTTGGCAAAATCCATGATCTCCAATGTTGTTATCATGACTTTAATATTGTTATTAAGCTATTCTTTGAACCTTCTGCACCTCTCTGCCTCTATAGGGACTATCTCCCTCCCATACCGGCTCAGTCTGATGAATTCACGCTCATACTCTACCACTGAAAATTGCCTCTGTCTCAGACTAATAAATTCTCTTCCTTTCTCTTCTAAATACACTTTACTGACATACTTCTTCCTGAACTCTGTGAGAAAGAAATCCCAGGTGATCTAATCCGGTTGCACCTCATTGGATACTGTATCCCACCACTGGTATGCATCATCTTGAAGTAGGGACTCCAAGTTCTGCTCAGGGTGCAATGAAGCTATTTTAACACTCTTATAGTTCTATCCAACCAGTTTTCAGCTATCATTGGGTCATCCTCCTTCTTGCCAAAGAAATCCATAGCCCCATGTTTTCGTAGTTTTTCCAGATGGGACTTCTATGGTGCTAGTGGAGGTTGTGGCTGTGGTTGTGGTGGTGGAATTACCCCCATAATTTACTGGTAAAATTTAGTCATTTGCTGAAATAATGCAAACTAAGGTTGGGCAGGTGCCTCAGCTGCTGGTGGGGTAGATTCTCCCTTGCCTCCAGATTCAGCCCTTGGTGGAGCATGACTCTCCACCTCTTCATCAACTACTATTTGAGAAGCAGGATCCATATCTTAATCAAAATAAGAAAACAAACAGATCTGCATCAGTGTGACCTCAACACTTACAAATGCAATGCAATAGTATGCACTCTATCTAGGCCTAGAAACGCCTAACCCGATGCTTTGATACCACTAAATGTGACACCCCTTACCCGTCTACAGTGTAGCCAAGTAAGATGTGCCACACAGTGTGCGGAGCACCATAACTTATTTCATAACAATTTACCCTTCATAATTTATTTATTTACTATTCACCAAGTACAAGATTTACCAATTATATCGTTAATTTACAAATAAGATTAATATGAATTTTCATAAATTTTTTTCTTTTTTATAGAAAATCCGGTAGAGTTCCGACTGTAAATTGGAAAACAGTTCTTATGAACCTGTTTAAAAGACACTTCCAATATAGTTTTTGTAACACCCCTATGTTCGGTAGTGCGTTCTACTGTTATGGTGATTAGTGTCTGTTCGGACAGCTAGAATGCCTGGAACTACACATAAATATTAGTAAGGAGATATGAAATAATGAAATACAATAGAGCAACATTCAAGAAAAATAAAGGAAAAATAAAAGAGAGAAAATGTAACAAAGTTAAACGAGCCAAAAACCATAGCGATGGGTGACTACACCGGGAAGTGGTGGCGTGGACCATTGACTAACCCTGGACCGCGGGAAACCCTAGGAAATATTTTTAAGACTTAAATAAACATCTATGGAAGAACAAATGACATTAGAAATATCAAAGAAAAATTAATTAATTAGTACAAAGAAAAATGAAAAATCGAGAAACTGATAAAAATCGGTGTTACCGAAAAAAGTCTGAATTTGACCCGAAGAGGGGCATTTTGGCCAATTGACACCTAGAGTTGACTTTTGACCTCAATGTCCATTAAAAATAAGTGGTATTACACTTTGAAAATGTCATAAAAAATAAAAATGAGGTACATTATATAAATAGTGGAAGAAATGAGGCAAATGTGCAAATTATAGAACTTTAAGTAATTAAATAATTAATTTATGGTTAGTGCTCCACTAACTTACATTGTGGGACACCTTATTAAGCATTTGGGCAGGTTAAACTTCATCTTCAATCTTCAAAAATGACACCAGCCGAAATTCTCCCAAGGTCCATCCATGGGCGCCCACATGTAAGGTACACTCCACCTACGTTCAAGCCAAATTTCTTCTACATGTCTTCATTAAACTTGACCACCACACCTTGGGCAGTACTTAGGGAATAAGAAAGATAGGTTTTGGTGGATTTTTGAGGAAGTCCAAAAGGGGTAAGTGGTTATTTTTAATTCTTTTTTTATTAAAAGTGTAACTAAGGTTATGGGCAGTTGAATTATGGAAGAAGTTTGAGGTTTGATGAATTATTGGTGATGTACTATTTTGGCAGCCACGAAAGTTAAAATGTTTAACTTTTTGTTTACATGTAAAATATGGGAATTAAGGTTGATTAACTCAAATGGAAGTTGTAGTAGGTTAATGTTCAAGTATGTGCACGTTAGTGCTTGAATTAAGGGTTTGAAATGGGACCTTGATGCTTTGGCAAACTGCCATGTTTGCCAGCCTATAATATCATGAATTTGTGTGTGTGAATATGAAGTTTATTAATGAAATATGATAGTGTTAAATTGTGGGCAGCATGTCTAATTGATATTGAGGTATGAGTATATGGAAGTGTATGTGTAATATTGATATTGGGATATGTTGAATTTTGGTGGAAGTGAATGTTGAATTTGAATGGTGAATTGTGTGCATTGAACACTTGAGTGTTCTGCCCAATATGCTTTCTGGAATTGTGTTTAGTAATTGTAGAAGTGCTATGAATGAATAATGAAGTCATGAGGAGGAGAAGGAATGTCAAATTTGAAGTGTAATTGTCTTGTGCAGGTTGTGTGTTGTTGGCAGTACCAAACTTAGGTTATAAGTGCAAAACTGTGAACTGAATTGGTATGAGGCCAATGGGGGGTGAAACTAGACACCAAATAGGCCAACTTTCATGTAGAAATGTTGCCAAAATTCTGCCTAGAAACTGACCTTAAAAATGACCAAATCCGAATTAGTGACTTCAAAGCCTGAAAATTGACCATTTGGGCAGCAGTTAGTGTTTTGGCCATAACTCACTCAAAACAGGTCCAAATGACCTGAAATTTTTACCATGAATAGATTAGACACAGAGATGCAACTCTTATGAAGACACAAAAACCCAGAAATTATCATAAGCAAGTCAAAAGGCTTGTACAAGTTCGGGTATAAAAACTGCCAGAACCAAAAATGACCTAAAAATGACCTAAAGTTGCCATTTTAGTGCAATCTGTCCAGCTTTAGTAAATTGACCATATCTTGGTCTATACAACTCAGAATAACCTGAAATTTTTCCCCGAGTGCAATAAGCCATAGATCTATAATTTTTCTTCTTTGACCATAAGCTAAAAACCAAGAGAAATAGGACTTTAAGCTAGACAAATCTAGCACGCAAACATTGAGAACTTGACATTTACATACAATGATGCTTGAAATAATTTGGCAATGAATGCCAACTTGTAAAAATGGTAAATTGCACTATATTGGTAGCATATTGAAATGCAAAATGTAACATATGGGTAACATTAAACCTAATTCACCTAGAGTGCATCAAGGGTTAACATTATAGTTTGACTAATGAAAGGAGTAGTATCAATAAAATTTAATTATGGAACCTTATGATTAGAAACAATTTAACTGAGTACTAAAACACTTTAAATTGTGTGTTTCAGTTGAAAAGGATATTAAAGAGAAAAAGGAACATTGAGTCAAGGCCAAGAGGCATCTCATCCAAGGTCTGTACACAATACTTTTTATATTCACTTCTTTTACCAGAAAGTTTTATTGGAGAAATGAGTTAGGAATAATTTTTTATTGTTTTGGCTTTGGGAATTTTATTTGGAAATTATTGTGTTGCCTACTTTGCAAATGGAAATTTTGAGATAAAATATGATTTGTGGTTTGTATGAAATATTTAAATATGTTGATTCACATTTGGCATGACAATATTAATATGTTCCTCCTCCACTTATGGGGTTGAGTTTGATATTTGATCACTTTCCTCCTTCTCTGGCTTTCTAGTCTAAGGTGAGTACTCATTAGCTAGCTAGCGACCTCCCTCATTGATTTCGATTAGTGGGGTGAGTATGCCTTGTCGTGGTGTACAACACGACATATTCGGAAATGTTTGTGTCATGACCTAAGTTGTGTTATTGATTGGCAACACTGTGTTATTCAATTGTTTGATCAAATTTGTGTTATGTGAGCTTTGAAAAATTGTGAATTGTTTGAATTGTAAATTATCAATAAAAGTTTTATTTACCATATTTTAAATTGCTATTGTGCACCACTGAGTAAATTTTACTCAGCGATAGCTTTTTCATTGCTGTCACAGGTAGACAGATGGACAGAGCAGCAGAGTAGGCTGCTTGTGCTACATTTTGAGATTTCGCTAGTATATTGAGTATACCATATTTTATAGTTTTTGTTGTAATGTATGTGCTCTGTATGTATATATTATACTTGGTCTTCAGCAGTTGTAAACTAAAATTGTAAATTATTTTGGCTTGTAAAAATATTGTGATATATTTATCTTATCTTAGCTTTTGGAAACACTAGAAAATTGATGTTGAACTGAGTTGATAAATGTTGAGAAATTTATTGTGTTGAACAAATTATTGGAAGTGCTTTTTACAGGTTTTTGAAGAACTGCTTTATCAAAAATACAGATGGCACTCTGCCAAAATTTTTACAGAAATCACTGATACTCAGATTTGTTAATTATTTTCACTTCAGTTAAAAATATTTTAACACCTGTCAATAGTGCTCACCACTATAAAAAGAAGTAAGAAAATGTTTAAAATCTCTTGTAGTGTATTTAATGGGTTATCAGTAGACAAAGTTTGATAATTCATTAGGTATACTATGGGATCATGTTATGCCTTACGGAGGGGTAGGGTGTGACAATTTTCGCATCCATACTTCAATATACATCTATATCTGAACTAAATCTCAACCCAAGTTTCAAAATTTTGTTCACATCACAAGTTGAATCACTTTCATGAACATTTTCCAACATTTTATTTTTCACACAATATATAGATCATTTGAATAACATGAAATTTCATATATTTACATTATCACATAATTTCAAGAGTTTGTAATAACAATCAAAACTAATACAAAATGCAAAATACAAAATTATAACCCAAAGTCCTAATGTCCTACTAAGTGCACTGCAGATATGAGGTGACTCTGGACTCTGTGCATATTTGGAAATCACCCAGGTCTGAGGTTTGCTGGACTCCCCAGGCTTATCCCTAGTACCTGCGCATGGCAAAAGCGACGCGTTAAGCAATTCTGCTTAGTGGTGCCAATATAAAATAAAATAACTAAAATACAATAAATATGTAGAATGTATGTTAACATTTTATGTAGACTTAATTTATGGCATTTATTACAGTATTATTTGATAAAACTTCGTAAGGTTTATTTTAATTGCCTGAGTAACTTACTAGTCGACTGGACTGGATAAACGGGTAAACTGGCACTGCGTACCAAGTACCTCAGACTATCACACCATCGGTCACTTTGTGTCTCCCAGTGTGCAACAGAACAGCTAATAAGCTGTAATAAACATTGGGCATAAGGTTAAATATCACACTGATATCAGAATGGCTAAAAGCCATAAAATAACAAAATGGCATAATACCATGTGCAGTACTGCTAACTGAACCCTATTGGCATGCCAACCTATCCAAACCAATCTTACTAGGTATACTAAGGCATGTTACACTTTTAAATTTTACAATTCTTGAAATTGAAGTTTAAGTGTTACTATTCATTTCATTAGTCAACTAAAATATTGACTTTTGCATAGACAATAGGTACATTGGTTCTAATAGTCCCAACATATCACATTTTGCATTCTAAAGTTTTTGGTATGGGTTGCCAATACCATTTCAAAGCTTAGTATTAGTTATTCACAATTTTCAGATTTCAAGCACTGAGTTTACTGTTCCATTAGTCATTTGTACAGTAGGAATTTGGCAAAATTATCTTCATAAAAGTTGTTCCTTATTGTCTCTAGTTACATTTCTTTTTTTTAATCACTCCTTTTGAAGTTTTTTAGCTCAAGTTATGGCCTAAAAACCATAACTGGCTGGATTATAAATTTTCCAGATTTTCTGGACAGGACCAAATCTATAGTATTTTGTACACTGATTGAAAATCAATTTTGGAACATGTTATGATCAAAATTTGGTAGTTTTCTGGGTAGAGTTTTTTCACCAAAGTTGTGTCATTATGTGTCTAGTTTCATGTCCAACTAGCCTTGCACTAATTGAACCTACACAACTCCAGTTATAACTACCCAAACTTGCTGGACTCACACCTAGTCTGCAGGTCACCAAGGGCAGCATACCTAGCTTCAATTCTCATGACACAAACCACTTCATTTCTTACTCACACATAACGAAATGGTCACTAATTGACCATTAAAACTTACTTCCACCATTACATGAACAAGGTCTCAAGTTTGTGCCCAAACCCTAGCTCTACCATTTCAGATTTTGTATTCACTTCATTATCCTAATCAATAGGTTAGTGTTAAGGGTAGCTAGAGTACCACTTTCATTCAAAGAAATATTCAAAACCCTACCTATCCCAAAGCTACCAAAATTTTAAGAAAGGCATACACATGATATTTTTTAAATTTTCTTGTAAATTTGCATTCCACTCCACTCCTTCAACATGAATCAAAAGAGAAAGAGTAGTTTGGTCACTAACCTCTAATGGAGTCACTTCCAAACTTGTAAGAACTCTTACTTTTTACTTCTTTTGTTTTCAAAAGCTTCACCAAGATGAAAGAACAAGATTTTGTGTTGACAACTTAGGGTTTTGTTGAAAGAAGACTAAGAAAAGCAAGCTTGGTTAGCATAAAAATGTAGGAGTGAGGGAGAGAATGTGACACCCCTTACCCGACTACAGTGTAGCCGAGCAAGTTATGCCACTCAGTGTGCCGAGCACTCTATTTTATCTTAATTCATTTTTCTTCTTCCTTTTGAATATAACTAGTGAAATATAATTTATTTAAGCCATTTATCGAAATTATAATTTATTTGAGGTTTTGAGAATTTTATAGAAAATCCGGCAAAGTACCGGCTAAAAATGGAGAAAACAGTTCTTCGAAACCTGTGAAAAATACTTCCTATGATCATATTCAATCATCTCATCACTCTCAAACTTCAATATCAAAATCTCAACATTTTTCACCATTCATTTCTCAATCATTCATCTCATGTGATATCATGTATAAATCACAGATAAACATTCACTTTTACATTCATTAATACGATTTTTCATTATTTACATGAACCTCAGAATACATTCCATAAGTTCAAATACATATGAGAAAATAGAAATTAGTTACAAAATGTCAAAATGAAACCTAGTGTTCTACCAATGCACTGGGGATTGTGAGGTGACACGGATACTATGCAGAACTGTGAACTGCCTTACCGAATCTGTGGTCTACTGGGCCCTCTGTCCAAATCTTCAGTACCTACGCGTTGCAAAAGCGACGCGCTAAGCATAAAGCTTAGTGGTGCAAATAATACAAGAAAATATAATATGCAAATAAAAATAATAATTTCCTTGCTATTGTGTTCATAAGAAATGAATAATTACTAACTTATTGTTTAGTCGAGGGCTAATCATGTTTTATGATATTAACTTCTTCATGCATTTCGTTAATTATTTTCTTCATGATCTTGAGAGTCTTTGTATTTTTGTAATCATTCCTGATTCTTAATTTTCGTATTTTCTTTAATAATCAGTTCAATCACAGTTATACTTTTCCATGCCCAAGTAACCTATCTTTGAATGTTGGACTGGATAACGGGTCGTTGGCACTAGACACCGCGGTGCCTCGGGCTGTCATACCATGGGACGCAGAACGTCAACCATGTATGCAGTCAGTATGGCTAAAAAGCCATGATATCACATAATCGGGCATAAAAGCCATGAATACGGGCATAAAAGCCATGAATACGGGCATAAAGCCATGAACACAGGCATAAAGCCTTTCGCAGTACTGCTAAAACAATACCCTATTGGCATGCCAAACTATCCAAACCAATCACATTAGGCCTATTAGGGCATTTTGCATTTTTAAGTTTCACATTTTTGAATTTCAAGTTTTGGTGTCACTATTCACTTTATTAGTAAAAAAAAAAAGTTGACTTTTGCATAGAAAGTAGGTACATTGGCTTTGGCACTTCAAACATACCACATTTTTCATTTAAAACTTGTTGGAAGTGATCACCATTACCATTTCTAGGCTTAAACCAAAGGAAACAAAATTTTCAGTTTTTGAAGCTTAACTTTACTATTCCATTAAGCACTGTTACAGTGGGAATTTGAGGAAATGGTAAACATGAAAGTTGTTCCTTATTTTGTCTAGTTGAATTTCCTTTTTTGAATCACTCCATTTGGAGTTTTGTAGCTCAAGTTATGGCCAAAATAAGTTTACTGTTCATCTGTACTGTTCATGCTGCAATTTTGGGTTTTGGCAGATTTTGGTCCAACTTTGGTCAGTAGTTTGATCAAGTTAAGTTCATAATTTGGTCTAACTTTCTTCATATGAAATGTTCTACCATGCCTTAGGTTTCCATCGGTTCAAGAATAGCCTAAATCCAAGTTTTCTAGAGAGAGTTATAGTCCTCCAAACATTACTGCTCAAATGAAAATCTGTAGAGTTGCAGGTTTGATAACTCAACTTTGCCCAATAATTTGAATGGGTTAATGGCATAATTTGGGGTGATGTTCTTCATGAAAGTTGTTTTTGTATATCATATCTTGTTGCTGTAAAACTTTCAGGTCAATTGACCAACTCTACAGTGAGTTATGGCCAACTGTTCATTTGGTCATTTCTGCAGGTGTTGCTGCAGGGTATCCGGATTGGGGCCAACTTTTGGTCCACTTTCTTTGGTCTTTTGGGCATGGTTTGTTCAGCAAAAATGTGCCATTATAAGCCTAGTTTCATGTCCAATTGGCCAAACACCAATTGGACCAACACAGCCCAAGATATGGCAGTCCAAGTGGACTGAAATTTGATCACCTCTTTGCACTTACAAGGCAGCCTACTCATTCCCTTTGCCATGCTACATTTCAGTCCAAATTATGGTCAACTTATCTAAAATGGTCACTAATTGACCCTTATAATGTTCTTTCACAATTTCATAAGCTAAATCCAAGTTTCACACCTCGAAACCCTAATTTCCAATATAAATTTTCACAACTACCTTAATTAATCACTTTCATTCCTTACATATATATATATATATTTTTAAACATACTCTCTAGTTCACTCTAAGTCCATCAAGATACTCAATCATGTTCCTTCTTTAGGGCTGCCAAAAATCACGGTGGACATACACATAACTTTTATTCATTTAAGTTACAAATTCATACTTGTTTCAAGTCTCTAGCATGGGATTAAAGAGTTTTAAGTATATATGTGCACTAACCTCTTGTAGGGCAGAATTTTCCCAAGTTAATCTTCACTTTCTTTCCCTTTCTAGGCTGCCAAACACTTCCCAAGAGGTAGAGACAAGTTTTTAGTGAAGGGACTTAGGGTTTTGGGGTGAGGAAAGCATGGAAATTGAAGCTTTAGAAAGTTTGTTAATGGAGGAGTGAGGGAGGAGGTGAAAAACGTTTTTGAAGAAGAAGAAGGGCTGTTGTTTGCTTTTTAATTCTTTGGTCTCTTTTGACTCTTTTTATTAGTTAATTTGATGGTTACTTAATTGTGATTGGTGGACAATTTTAAATGACCTCATAATATGTCATTATTGGCATTTTATTGTATTTTCTTTTCTCTTCTTCTCTACTCACTTTCAATTAATTTTTTATCAATATTAATTCATATTTTATGTCATAATAATTATTTATTTAACTGGACAAGTCGGCCAAAAATCACCTCTGAAGGCGAAATGACCAAAATGCCCTCCGTTTGGCTTAACGGGTCAAAATTGTCTGTACCGATTGAAAAATTTTTCTAGGTATTTTCTTAGCATTCTAATGCCATAGGAACCTCAATAACCCTTCTCTGGAGTCCCAAAAATTATTTTAAAATTTTTCCCCCTGGTCTAGGGCTCCTCGTTGCGAGAACCGCAACTTACCTCTAGTTACCCATCGCTTGGGCACCGGCTCGTTTAACTTGGTTGTATTTTATTTCTAAAATTTTTACTAAATTTTTCTTATTAATATTTGAGTTAATTATGGTCCCTCATTTTAGTTTAAATATTTTTTTTCCAGAAGTTCTAGCTGTCCGGACTGACACCGGTCACCGGAACAGTAGACTGTGCGGAATTGCTACCGGGAGGATGTTACAGAGAACATGGTACGGCTTGAAGAAGAAAGCGAGAGTTGTTGGTTTTTTCTAGATTTTCTATCTTCCTTTCTTCATTTTTTATGTATTATAATTGTCTTTCTTTATTTTGATTGGCCAAAGAATTTAATTACCTCATGCTTACATAAGCATTATGTAATAAATCTAATTTACCTTCATTTTATTTTCTTTCCCTTGCTATTCATTTTTAATAAATTTTTTATCAATATTTGTTCATATTTTATGTCATATAATTCACTTACATAAGTGGACAAGTTGGTCAAAAATTATCTCTGAAGACAAAATGGCCAAAATGCCCTCCATTTGGCTTAAGAGCTAAATTTGTGTGTATCGATTAATTAAAATTTTCTTGTGTTTTCTTAACATTTTATTGTCATTGGAACCCCAATAATCCTTCCCTGAGGTCCCAAAAATTATTTCATGATGTTTTCTTAACATTTCATGTGTACCGTCACTTCCCCTTCGAGTTACTCATCACTAGGGTTACGGCTCATTTAACCTTAGTGCATTTCATTCCTAAAAATTTTCCTTAATTTTTCTGATCATTATTTGGTTTATTTATAACTCCTCACTCTAGTCTAATTATGATTCCAAATATTCTAACTACTCGAATCGACATTGGTCACCAGAACAGTAGACTGTACGGACTAGCAAAAGTGAGGATGCTACAAGTGCATATAATCTTTAGACCTGAGATAGCATAGTTATCTTATATATAGTGGTTTGAGTTTGATACTACTTTCATACTTGTACTGTGTATGGGTATATGGGCATGTGTTGGCTCCTACTAGTTATATATGAAGATAAGTGTTGATCAAGATGGAATCTGTTACCCTAAGTAAATAGGGATAAAATCCAATGTTCATTTAATTATTCTTGATGTTTCAAGTTCCTGGCCAAGACAGATAGATTTAATCAGAAAAGAGTTTTTGATGAGAAAATCATTTTAATCAAGAACTGGAATTAAAAGAGAACGTAATATTTATAGCAAATGGGGCTTGACATAAACCATGACTTCAGCTCGAATTGGGATTTTATAACAGAGAGATTTTAGTGCATGGTAACATATGATTATAGGTTTATTTGAGGTAAACCTTATTACTAATTGGGTAGCTATGGCATGCGATGCTAGGTATTAACCATAGTCTATGAGGTGCCTAAAATGATTTAGAGAAATCATTTATGGTAAGAAAGAGTTGTGATGATATTAAGAGTTGATATCATATCTCATTGCCAATTAGTAATGAGCCTAGTGAGTCACACACATACACAAGTAATCACCAAGTTAAATGTGATTTAATTAATTAGCTAAAGAGCTTAATTGATTAATTAAATAGGTTTGGTTTGCAATTAGAATGCAAAGTCCCTAGCATGGCTTGAAACCAAATCTATGTTATTGGATGTATAATATAAGTTAAATTTATATTTAAAGTGTTTAAATATGAATTTAATTATAAGAAATTAATTAATAGAGATTAATTGATTAATTAATTTATATTTGATATAAATTGATTATAAGAAGAGAAATAATTATTTTGGGTTGAGAACTCAAAATTAAGACACAAGGGTATTTTGGTCATTTCACAGGGTGACATGTAGCACCATGAGATGGTGACATATGACGTTGAACATAAGCTTGCTAATTATCTTTTAATCATGTAAGAAGATCAAATTCAAGATTAAATCTAGGTTTGACACTTGGCACAATGTGATTGGGTCAATTAAACCTAGAGCCAATCAAAAGGTGACATGTGGCAAGGGTTTTAAGCGGTGACCTAGCTATATAAGGGAAAGGATGAAAAGAAAAAATATTAGCTGCTATTTGTTTCATTGGTGCTGCTACCCAAAGCACCTCTCCCTTTTCTTCTTCTTCATTTCTCACCAATTCAAAGAGGATAGCCTATATTCTCTTGAATTAAAAATACTAGAAATCATTTCTAGTGTCTTATTTGCATCTATAACATCTCTAAAGGCAAAACCCGATTTTCTAATTGATTGGAAAGGCTCTAAAAGCTATTCAAGGGGCTTCCATTGGTGATCTTGGTGTGGACAAGCTAGAGGGATAACATCTGTTGTCCTAGGTGCATCCTAAAGGTGCCAAACACGTTGCAGTGCATCAAAAAAGGTTAGTAGACTTGTTCATGATCTAATCCAGGGTTCTAATGAATTAATATGTTAATTCTAAAATCTTAAATGGCAAATGTAGATCCAAAAACATATTAAAAGAGTTTTAATATGCTGTTTATCACTGAAATAAAATAGATAAAAATGAATCTTACATGATGCATGTGACCCTAGATGAAAAATTTTTTGAATTCAATGATCTAAACCTATGTTTTTCATGCTTCCACTCATTCAATTGGTATCAGAGCCACTATATTTGCCATTAACATTGTTGATTATATGATTTAATTGTGTGAATTGATCATGAGATGATTAAATCATTGCTGGTTGCAATGAAAATGGTGGCGGCATGGATGAGACTCCACATGTGCGCATGGTTTGTGCACTCCTTATTGTGTGCATGGTCTTGGGCAATGTTTGTGCAATTGCTATATGATCTAATGCTCATAATTATGCCCATTTTATGTCTAATTAAATTATTTAATTAGAGCTTTAATCACACATATAAATTTTGATTCAAATCTAAATTTTTAAATTTATTTGAATGTGATTCAAATATGAATTTTTAAATTTGTTTGAATGTGATTAAAATATGAATTTTTAAATTTGTTTGAATCATATTCAAATATAGATTTTTAAGTTAAATATGAGATATTCAATTTAATTTAAGCTTGCATGTTTTATTTATTTGTTAAATAGTGATATGTATGATGGATAATCATGGACTATAAAAGACCAATGTGATTGGATTTATTTCTTTTATGTTTCTTTGGGTTGTAAATTAATTAATTTATTTTAATTTATTTTAGGCATGTATTATAAAGGTCGTAATATTTTTGGGTTGTAATTTCATTTATTTAGTTCTTGTAAATTCACCTTGGTATGCCAAGGATTACTATATAATTGGAATTCAAGATCAAGTGTTGATTATGTACTCCTTCAGCAACTCTTGTAATATGAATAAATGAAATGCACTTAGGAATGCCCTTGTTCAATTCTTGGTGGCTCAGAATTGAATCTCTTAAAAAGTCCATGATCATGCCATATTTATTTATTATCCATGAATGCATGAGATGTATGGGAATGCATGCAAGTATATGATATATGCATGCTAATTGGATAATGTGTAAAGTGAGACCATTAATAGTAATTAGGACGACCACAAAACCTTCCAAACAAATGATTAAGTTGGAAATGCTATAATTAAAGTAATTATAATATGGGCCCTCCATTGGGGCAATTATTTTAAGAAATTTTAAATAGTTACATATGATGCAATTAATTTAAGAGATTTTCTTAAGAATGATTATTAAGCATGAGATGTTGTAAATCTGTAAATGGTTTGGTGGCCAATAATGGATGTGCCTGAGGAAATTAAAATTATTTGCATATTTACTGGCTTAATGGGATCAACTTAACTAATGCAAGATAAGTCAATAATGGATGTGCCCGAGATTTTGAGCATTAGGGGCTAGGTAAAGGATTGAACCTCACATGAGATGTGATGGGCAAGGAGTTGCTCACATATAACTTATTGTAATTCCAATAATGGATGTGCCTGAGGATGACCGATAAGATTATAAGAATTCAATCACCCACTAGAAACCCATCCAACTAGGATTTCCGTTTTCTACTTTGGAAGTGTAGGATACACTAAGTTAATGGGAGGACCAATTTTATTAAAAAACCATAATCATTTTGGTTAATTACACGAAACATTTACTAATTAATCTAGTTATTTTCTACAGTTAATTTTCTGATAATAATGAGCACAAAACAACCACCACCATCTAATATTCTTGTAAGCATACTTGATCACAATAGGTTGACAAGACCTAATCTCTCTAATTGGCTAAGGAATTTGAAATTTGTCCTAAACCTTGAACATATAGGATATGTTCTAAACTCAAATGTTCCTGGTCCCTTACCTCCAAAGGCCACTCAAGAGGAACATAAAACTTTGGACATGTGGAAGGAGCACAATATGAGAGCCAAGTGTAACATGCTTACTTCTATGAGTAATGAGTTACAGAAGCAGCATGAGAACATGCAGAGTGTGAGTGAGATCCTCCTTCACCTACAAGAGTTGTATGGTGAGCACAGCAGGAATGCTATGTATGAGATATCTAGGCAGCTGTTCCGCATGAGGATGTCTGAGGGACGGAATGGTAGGGACCATGTCCACAAGATGATTCGGATGATTGAGCAGTTGAAATGCACCTTGGCCAGTTTACTCAACATGTTAGTTATTACCCAAAAGAATATGTCGAGCAATAAAGGAAAAGAGGTAGCTTTGATTGCATCTTCTTCTACTGGAAAGTCCAATAAGAAGAAGGGCAATAAAAAAAAGAAACCTCAAATTCCTGGTCCTTCTAAGAAAATAGCTAAATGGAAAGGGAAGAACAAAGCTGATGGAGGCAAAAGAAAGTGTTTCCACTGCCAGCAGGATGGGCACTGGAAAAAAAACTGCCCAGGGTATCTTGCTTCTCTGAAGGACAAGAAGGATACACCTTTCGAAGGTATGTCCATATCTTATTATTTAGATTCTGATGATACTCATAGTTCATCTACAGCTTGAGTTTCAGATACTAATGCCAGTTCTCACATTTCTTATGATATGCAGGAACTAGCAAATAGTAACAACTTGCGTTCTCGAGATGTTAGACTCCGGATTGGCGATGGCTCAACTGTTGAAGCTTTAGCCATAGGATCTAAATCTTTTTACATGTCTGGACCTATTTTGTGCTTGGATAATATTCTATATGTACCTGATGCTTTCAAGAACATCATTTCTATATCTAGTTTGACTAGAAATGGCTATGAATTTCAATTCGCAAATGATGTTTGTAGTATTTATTTTGGAAATAAATATGTTGGCTCGGGTTATATGAATGATGGTCTTTATTATTTGGATAATAATGACAAACACAAATTGAATGCAAGTGATCTAAAAGAATGCAATGCCATGATGAAAATCAACTCAAGTTCAAAATATATTTGGCACTTAAGGTTAGGTCATATTGCAGAAAATAGGATTGCAAAGCTGGAGAAAATGAGGATTTTATCCTTATTGGGCTTTAGACCTGCTCCAACTTGTGAATCCTGCCTTCAAGGCAAAATGACTAGATCACCCTTTGTTGGACAAGGACTAAGAGCTGAAAATATTTTGGATCTAATATATAGTGATGTATATATGGTCCATTTAAGGAAATGGCTAGAGATGATTTTCATTACTTTATTAGCTTCACTGATGATAAATCAAGGTTTGGGTATTTGTATTTGATGAAATACAAACATGAATCCTCTGAAAAGTTTAAAGAATTAAAATCTGAAGTAGAAAATCAAATAGGAAAAAGTATTTAACCTCTTCGATCAGATCGTAGAGGTGAATACTTGAGTACTGAATTTGATGAATACTTGAAAGAGCATGGCATTGTTTCCCAGCTAACTCCTCTAGGAACACCACAGCTGAATGGTGTATCTGAAAGGAGAAATCGTACCCTATTAGATATGGTACATAGTTTGATGAGCTATACTGATATGCCAATCTCCTTTTGAGGATTTGCATTAGAAATAGCTTTGCCTATTCTGAATAAGATTCCATCAAAATCAGTATCTTCCACACCTTATGAGGTATGGCATGGGAGAAAACCAAGTCTTAAGCATGTTAAGATTTGGGGTTGTCCAGCTTATATCAAAAAGATGAACACTGATAAATTGGAAACCAGATCAAAAAAGGGTCGATTTGTTGGATATCCAAAAGATAGTTTTGCATATTATTTTTATTTGCCTACATCACAAAAGGTTATGATAAGTAGAGATGCCACATTTCTTGAACAATAGTTTTTTCAAGAAGGAGGCAAAGGAAGGCAAATAGAGTTACAATTGGAGAATTTTAACTAACCAACATATCAGATGGATATAGATATCATATCTCATTGCCAATTAGTGATGAGCCTAGTGAGCCACATACATACACAAGTAATCACCAAGTTAAATGTGATTTAATTAATTAGTTAAAGAGTTTAATTGATTAATTAAATATGTTTGATTTGCAATTAGATTGCAAAGTCTCTAGCATGGCTTGAAACCAAATCTATGTTGTTGGATGTATAGTATAAGTTAAATTTATATTCAAAGTGTTTAAATATGAATTTAATTATGAGAAATTAATTAATAGAGATTAACTAATTAATTTATATTTGATATAAATTGATTAGAAGAAGAGAAATAATTATTTTGGGTTGAGAACTCAAAAGTAAGACGCAAGGATATTTTAGTCATTTCATAGGGTGACATGTGGCACCATGAGATGGTGACACATGGCACTACACATAAGCTTGCCAATTGTCTTTTAATCATGTAAGATGATCAAAGTCAGGAAGAAATCTAGGTTTGACACTTGGCACAATGTGATTTGATCAATTAAACCTAGAGCCAATCAGAAGGTGACATGTGCCAAGGGTTTTAAGTGGTGACCTAGCTATATAAGGGAAAGGATGAAAAGAAAAAATATAAGCTGCTATTTGTTTCATTGGTGCTACCACCCAAAACACCTCTCCCTTCTCTTCTTCTTCATTTCTTACCAATTCAAAGAGGATAGCCAATATTCTCTTGAATTAAAAATACTAGAAATCATTTCTAGTGTCCTGTTTGCATCTATAACATCTCTAAAGGCAAAACCTGATTTTCTAATTGATTGGAAAGGCTTTAGAAGCTGTTCAAGGAGTTGGCATTGGTAATCTTGGTGTAGACAAGCTAGAGGGACAACATCTGGTGTCCTAGGCACATCCCAAAGGTGCCAAACACACTTTAGTGCATCAAAAAAGGTTAGTGCAATTGTTCTTGATCTAACCTATGGTTCTAATAAATTAATCTGTTAATTCTAAAATCTTAAATGGCAAATGTAGATCCAAAAACATATTAAAAGAGTTTTAATATACTGTTTATCATTGAAATCAAATAGATAAAAATGAATCTTGCATAATGCGTGTGACCCTAGATGAAAAATTTTTTGAATTCAATGATCTAAACTTATGTTTTTCATGCTTCCGCTCGTTCACCCAGTGCTAGTTTATCCGTTTATCCAGTCCAGTTGACTAGTATAGGTTACTTGGGCAACCAAAAATAAATATTGATAAATTTTAATCAATTATTGACATAAAATGTACCAAATAAATATACTATAAATAATTACTAAAAATTTGTCCGTATGAGAAATCAACATTTACACTGCATGATTAATTTAATTTAGCTCTTTTTATTTTATTATTGGAACCACTAAGCAGTATTTCTTAGCGCGTTGCTTTTGCCACGCGTAGGTACAGGAGACACAAAGCGTTAGCCTAGTAGACCCCAGACTAGGTGAGAGTCAGATCTGCCAGTATCCTATGTCACCTCTCATCTGTAGTATATTTTCATAGGGCACTAGGATTCTCTTTTGTATTATTGTAAATTGTATTTTGTATGTAGGTCATAACTCTGTGTAGAAAAGTCCAATTGACTTGAAATTTAAGTCAATGAAAAGCTTAGACAATTTAGAACAACTTTCATGAAGAACACCAAACCAAATTCTTACCATAACCCATCTGAATTACTAATCAAAGTCAAGGTATCAAAACTGCCAGAACCATTTCTGCCCATAAATTCTGGATAGATGCCAATCCGGCCAATCCTAAAACAGTTAACATAACTTGAGCTAGAAAACTCCAAATGGAGTGATTAAAAAAGGGAATTAAAGAAGACACATAAAAGAATAACTTTGATTGAGAACACTTGGCAAAATTCTCATTGTAGAATTGCCTAATGGAATAGTGAACTCTAGTACCCAAAACTGAAAATTTTGGTTTATTTCCTATTGGTTTTAAGTATTGATTGGCAACTAATGCGAATCATTTTGTGAGCCGAAATGTGGTTAATTCATGTGGTTAGAACTAATGTAACTATTATGTATTAGAAAGTCAATATTTTGACTCGAATAGTAAAATGAATAGTAACCTTACATGTTAAACACAAATATTCAATTAAGAGCTTTGTAATATGCCCTAGTAAACCTAGTAAAATTGGTTTGGATAGGTTGGCATGCTAATAGGGTTCTGATAGCCACATTGCATATGGCATCATTCTGTGATTTATGGCTTATGTGGCCATTTTGTGATTTTATGGCTTTTAGCCATTGTGACACTATTGTAATACTTGGCCTCGTGCCTAATATTTATTATAGCTTATTAGCTGTTCTGTTGCACACCGGGAGACACAATGTGACCGTGTTAACACTATGCCCTAGAACATATCATTTAGTATGTATCTTGTACATGTTTTTATTAATAAAAAGGCATTTTCACTTTTCTGTTTACATAATATATTTATGTGTAATAGAAAAGGTCCATTGATATTTTGTTAGAAATTCTATTCTTAAGTTGTTAAGAATATGACTGACAGCATTTCTAGCACAAAGTATCATAAATAGGTTCACAATCGAGGTTACTTCACAATAAGGACATGATTTATCCAGAAAGATTGTAATCATATTCATTCCCAAGTTATTTATATTAGATGTAAATAAGATGGAATGGTGAGTCTCATGCCATATAACAAACATAATAGGCACTTATACATGATAAGCAGGTCGAACCAGTGACATTTATGATAAGCACATGGAGTTTACTCTTGTTAATGTATTGTCATAAATCATATCAGCGCATATAATCTTTAGACCTAAGATAGCACAGTTATCTTGTATATAGGTGGTTTGAGTTTGATACTACTTTCATACTTGTACTGTATATGGGTATATGGGCATGTGTTGGCTCCTACTAGTTATATATGGAGGTAGGTATTGATCAAGATGGAATCTGTTCCTGTAAGTAAATAGGGATAAAATCCTATGTTCATTTTAACCATAGTTTATGAGGTGCATAAAATGATTTAGAGAAATCATTTATGGTAAGAAAGAGTTCTTATGATATTAAAAGTTGATATCATGTCTCATTGCCAATTAGTGATGAGCCTAGTAAGTCACACACATACACAAGTAATCACCAAATTAAATATGATTTAATTAATTAATTAAATAGTTTAATTCATTAATTAAATAGGTTTGGTTTGCAATTTGATTGCAAAGTCCCTAGCATGGCTTGAATCCAAATCTAGGTTATTGGATGTATAGTATAAGTTAAATCTATATTTAAAGTGTTTAAATATGAATTTAATTAATGAGAAATTAATTAATAGATATTAATTAATTAATTTATATTTGATATAAATTGATTAGAAGAAGAGAAATAATTATTTTGGGTTGAGAACTCAAAATTAAGACACAGGGTATTTTGGTCATTTCACAGGGTGACACGTGGCATCATGAAATGGTGACACATGGCACATGCATAAGCTTGCCATATTTCTTTTAATCATGTAAGATGATTAAAGTCAAGATTAAATATAGGTTTAACACTTGACACAATGTGATTGTGTCAATCAAACCTAGAGCCAATTAGAAGGTGACATGTGGCAAGGGTTTTAAGTGGTGACCTAGCTATATAAGGGAAAGGATGAAAAGAAAAATACATAGCTGCTATTTGTTTCATTGGTGCCTCCCCAAAGCACCTCTCCCTTTCATCTTCTTCATCTCTCATCAATTCAAAGAGATTTCACAATAATCTCTTGAATTAAAAATACTAAAAATCACTTATAGTGTCCTGTTTACATCTGTAATCTCTCAAAAGGCAAAACCTAATTTTCTAATTGATTGGAAAAGCTTTAGAAGCTGTTCAAGGGGCTGCCATTGGTAATCATTGTGTGGACTAGCTAGAGGGACAACATCTGGTGTCCTAGGCATATCCCAAAGGTGCCAAACACACTGTAGTGTATCAAATAGGTTAGTGCACGTTCTTAATCTAATCTAGGGTTCTAATGAATTAATCTGTTAATTCTAAAATCTTAAATGGAAAATGTAGATCAAAAAATATATTAAAAGAGTTTTAATATGCTGTTTATCATTGAAATCAAATAGATAAAAATAAATTTTGCATGATGCATGTGACCCTAGAAGAAAAATTTTGAATTTAAATGATCTAAACTTGTGTTTTTCATGCTTCCACTTCTTCAATTGGTATTAGAGCCACTATATTTGCCATTTAGATTCTTGATTATATGATTTAATTGTGTGGTTTGATCATGAGATGATAGATCCATTACTGGTTGCAATGATAAAGGTGGTGGCTTAATGAAGACTCCATATGTGCACATGGTTTGAGCACTTCTTATGGTGCGCATTGTTTGGGCAATGTTTGTGCAACTGTTGTATGATCTAATGCTCATAATTATGTCTATTTTATGTCTAATTAAATTGTTTAATCAGAGTTTTAAATCACATAATTAAATTTTGATTCAAATCAGAATTTTTAAAGTTGTTTGAATGTGATTCAAATCTAAAATTTAAAAGTTATTTGAATATGATTCAAATCTGAATTTTTAAAGTTGTTTGAATTGTGATTCAAATCTGAATTTTTAAAAGTTGTTTGAATGTGATTCAAATCTGAATTTTTGAATTTGTTTGAATGTGATTCAAATCTGAATTTTTAAATTTGTTTGAATCATATTCAAATCTGGATTTTTAAGTTAAATATGAGATATTCAATTTAATTTAAGTATGTATATTTTATTTAATTATTATATAGTAATATACATGTTGGATGATCATGGACTATAAAAGACCAATGTGATTGGATTTATTTCTTTTATGTTTTTTTGGGTTGTAAATTAATTAATTTGTTTTGGGCATGTATTATTAAGGTTGTAATAATTTTTCGGTTGTAATTTCATTTATTTAGTTCTTGTAAATTTGCATTGGTATGCCAATGATTACTATGTAATTGGATTGCAAGAAGAACAAGGAGGTCAAGAGCATTGGTGGGACCAATGGGAGGAATTCAATATCAAGTGTTGATTATGTACTCCTTAAGCAACTCTTGTAATATGAATGAATGAAATTGTAACACCCTCATTTTCATAGTCCGTACGTCCTACAGTTCCGACGGCTAATGTCTGTCCCGAAAAGTCGGAATGTATAGAACTACGCTCCAGTGATAGTAAACAAGCGTAAAATAATGAAATATGTGATGAGAAAAATTAAGGAAAAATAAAAGAGAAAAAATGAAACTAAGTTAAATGAGCCGGCACCACAGCGATGGGTGACCATACCGGGAAGGCTGTAGCCGACCCCAGGACCGCGGGAAACCCTCGGAATTAAATTTCGGGACATAAGTAAAGGTTTATTAAAACGTAATTGACACTAGAAATATCAAAGGAAAAATAATAAATTAGTACAAAAAAAATGAAAAATCGAGAAATAGACAAAAATCGATGTTACTGAAAAATTGGGAATATAACCCGAAGTGGGGCATTATGGTCATTTGACATCTAGAGTTGACTTTTGACCTCAACGTCCATTAAAAATAAGTGGTATTACACTTTGAAAATTTCATGAAAAATAAAAATGTGGTACATTATTTAAATAGTGAAAGAAATGAGGTAAATGTGTAAATTATGAAACTTTAACTAATTAAATCATTAATTTATGGTTAGTGCTCCACTAAGTGGGATTAGTGGACAACATGCAAATTCACTTTCTTCCTCATATTTTTCACTTTGCCGAATTGCTTTCTCAACTTCTTCCATGGCCAAATGTTCTTCCAAGCTTCCTCCATGGCCAGTCATGCATAAGCTCAAATTTACTATGATTCAAGCCATATTTCTTCAAACTCCTTTCATTAAAAGTGGTCTTCACACCATGGGCAGTACATGGGCAGCAAAAAAGAGAGGAAATTCCATGGATTTGTGAAGCTCAAGTTGAGGTTAGTGCTTAATCTTTCCATTTATGTTCACTAATCCTTCTGTTGAGCTTTGGGTAAGTTGAATTTCTAAGAAAATTTGAGGAAATGATGAGTATTGGTGAACCTTAGTTTTGGCAGCCATGAAAATGCATGGTTAGTGACTTATTCTTATATGTATTTGATGGGAATTAAGGTTGATTAACTCAAATAGAAATGGTAGTAGGTTAATGTCCAAGTATGTGCATGTTAGTGCTTGAATTAAGAGTTTGAAATGGGACCTTGATGCTTTGGCAAACTGCCATGTTTGGCAGCCCATAATATCATAAATTTGTGTATGTGAATATGAAGTTTATTAATGACATATGATGGTGTTGAATTGTGGGCAGTTTGTATAATTGCCATGGAAGTGTATGTGTAAAATAAGTGTTGATGTACATTGAATTTGGGTGCCTGTGAATGTTGGACTTTAATGGTGAATTGTGTGCATTGAGCACTTGAGTGTTCTACACAATATGCTTGTGGAATTGTGTTTAGTATTTGTAGAAGTGTTATGAATAAATAATGAAGTCATGTAGAGGAGGAGGAATGTCAAATTGGAAGTGTAATTGGTAAGTGATAAAGAATGTGTAGTAGGGCAGTGTATATTTTAGCTTAGAACCTTAAGTGTGTGACTCCAATTGATATGAGACCAATTGGAGGTGAATCTAAGCACAAAATGTGCAAGCTTACTAAATTTTGTCCACAAAGTGACATAAAAATTGACCAAATCCGAAATCGGTAAGTGCAGGCTAGAATTTTTTATTATATGAACAGTAGTCATTAGGAAGACCATACTCACTCAAAATAGGTCCAATTAGCCTGAAATTTTTACCATGAATAGTTTAGACATAGATCTACAATTCTTATGAAGACACCAAAGCCCAGAAATGGCCATAACCAAGCCAAATAGCTTGCACAAGTTCGGGTACCAAAACTAGCCGAAGTAAAAATGACCTAAAAATGACCTAAGCCTACCATTTTAGTGCATTCTGTCCAGCATTGGTAAATTGACCATATCTTGGTCTAGACAACTCAAAATGACCTGAAATTTTACCCCATGTGCAATAAGACATAGGCCTACAAGTTTGTAGTGGACCGAAACCCGAAAACCAAGGGAACTAGGTTGTCCGGCTAGGTCAAAATAGTACACCTAAATCCGGTAAATTGCAATAAAATGCAATACACTTGAAAATGAATTTGGTAACATATACCAACACTAAAGGGCTATAAAATGTGACATATTGGTAACATTGGAATTGACTTACTTATAGTGCATTAAGGATCAATATTATAAGTTGACTTATAAAATGAATTGAAGGGAATAGTACCAAGAAAATTTAGATATTGGATTTTATGGTTGGAAACAAATTCATTGAGTACTAAAACACTTTAAATTGTGTGTTTCAGTTGATAAGGATATTGAGAAGCATAAAGAACATTTAGTCAAGGCCTAGGAGCGACTCAAATTAGGTTTGTGCATAACTAGTTTTTAACTGATTTATTTCTGAATATTTCATATGATTAAATGATATATTTTTCTTATGTATTATGTTTAACAAGCACTGGATTTAATTCAATGATTATTGAAATTGTTATAGTATGTATGAATTTAGCTTTGTGCAATGGTATTTTCGTAAGTATTAAGCATTGTTGTGGATTGAATAAATTATATTTTGGAAAATTATGATAGAACATGTTTTGAATTGTGATAGGCAATTTGCATGGAGAAATGCAAATTTATGATTTGAATTGTGATGAGCATAAAAATTATTGGATATTGGAATTGACTTTGAATCGAATTGTATTGTGATTTATGCTCACTAAAAGGATTGTGATATTGCTTTATATCTCACTATAGATGCTTGACTAGGTTTTTACTCGTCTCTCTCATTTGGTGAGAAGACAATGGAGTTAGTTGTATTTTGATTATCATGGTATGTGCACAGGCTTAGATTCTCCTCTTATTAGAGGTTAGATCTAAGTTTTTATGTTATGGCCCTTTCGGAAGATTCACTATTGTGATGTGTACTGTGCACGATGATTCGACCTCCCCGACCATAGAGAGTTAGAATCACCCCGAAAATGGCCCTTTCGGATTAGTCTAGCACAGTTAGTGAGATAAAGAATGGTTTTTGAGATAAAGAATGGCTTTGAGGTAAAGAATGATTTTTGAGATAAAAAATGGCTTTTGAGATAAGGAATGGTTTTCAAGATAAAGAATGGTTATTGAATAGTAAAGAATTTCGATTTCAAATGGGATTTATGTATAATTGATTTTATTGGAATTAATATTTATCTCCAATAAATTATTGGAATTACCTTAAATGGTTAGTTATGAATTGATAAATTGAATTTCATGACCAAAGTCATTTTATACAAATGATTTATATTATTGGCAATGAATATTTTGAGTTTTAGAATTTGATGAGTATTCAGATTTCTAAATTATTTGTTGTAAATTTTGTCAATGTCTATTGTACTATATTTTAAATTATAGGTTTGCACCACTGAGTTCACCACGCAGCGATAGCTTTGTATGTTGTCGCAGATGAAAAGAGCATAGAGCAGTTGAGTAAGCTTCTTTGAAAAGACATTCAGATCATCTCTAGGTATACCCATGTACACAGATTTTGATGTATACATGTAATAATATGTATGTAAATTATTTGAGCAGTTGTATAAAACTCTTGTAAAATATTTTGGTATATAATTAAATATAAAGTATTGTGATATAAATGTTGAGTCTTGTAATCAATGAAATGATCTTTACGATGAGATTGGTTTGAAAATGAATTGATTTGATTATTGAGAATTGAATTGTGAGTTGAAATGAAGTTATTGGAGTTGTATTTGAGAAAACATATTGGGAGTGTTTTCCTTTTTAGGTTTGAAGAACTGTTTTCTCAAAATACAACCGGAACATTGCCGAAATTTTGAAAAATTTTTATAACACCAGATTTTAAGCGATGATTTAAATTTCACGAAAATTGTTTTAAAATCCCTTTTACTACATCTAATGTGTTATTGGTAGGCAAAGTACGGTAATTCATTAGGTGTACTACGGGATCATGTTACATCTTACAGGGGAGTAGGGTGTGACATGTTTTGTGATATCAGAGCAATGGTTTTAAAGTAAATTTCGAACTGTATATTTCAAATCTTTTTGTCGGTAACTATAACTGCTCAAATGTTTGATACATATAGTACATTTACATCATAAATATGAACTAATGGAGAGAAATCTCCTTGTGTTAATTGTACAGGAAATAGAAAATCCTGTGGAAAGATATGGAAGTGAAAAATGAGACAATAGAACAGTCTGTGATGGCAGAAGTACAAGTTGAGGCCCCAGTTCCTAGAGTGTTGAAGCCCGACTGTACCAGTTTTACCGGTACAAATTACTGCACAAATGGCCAAGCAAATGGCCACTTTCTTTCAACAAATGGTTGATACTCTATCAGCTCAAGCTCAAGCACAAACCCAACCCCCACAAGGGCAGTGTGAAATAGAGAAGAGGGAGAAACCTATGAAGGAACGGAAGCGTGAAAAACACAAGTTTATACCATTGAATTCAAAAATTTTCACCTAGGGTCACATGCACCATGCAAGATTTATTTTTATCTATTTGATTTCAATGATAAACAACATATTAAAACTCTTTTAATATGTTTTTGGATCTGTATTTGCCATTTAAGATTTTAAAATTAATCAGATTAATTTTAGAACCCTAGATTAAATCAAGAACGATTACACTAACCTCTTGATGTGCTGCAGCGTGTCTGCGCCTTTGAGATTCGTCTTCAGGACACCAGATGTTGTCCCTCTAGCTTGTCCACACCAAGAACACCTATGGCAGCCCTTGAATAGCTTCTAAATCCTTTTCTATTAATTAGAAATTCAAGTTCTGCCTTTTAAGAGATTAGAGATGTAAACAGGACACTAGAAACAATTTCTAGTGTTCTTAATTCAAGAGATTGATGGCTAATCTCTTTGAATTGATGAGAGATGAAGAGAAATAGCTGGAGAGGCTCAAAGTGGCGTGACAATTGAGAGGAGAGGCTGCTGGTTATGTTTTCTTTTCTTAACCACACTTAAATAGCTAGGTTAACACATTAAACCCTAGCCACATGTCACCTTTTGATTAGCTCTAGGTTTAAGTGACCCAATCACATTGTGCCAAGTGTCAAACCTATATTTAATCTTGATTTTAATCATCTTACATGATTAAAAAACATTTGGCAAGCTTATGTGTTATGCCATGTGTCACCATCTCATGGTGCCACGTGTCACACTGCAAAATGACCAAAATGCCCCTGTGTCTTAATTTTGAGTTCTTAACCCAAAATAATTATTTTCTTCTTCTAATTAATTTATATCAAATATAAATTAATTAATTAATCTCTATTAATTAATTTCTCATCAATTAAATTCATATTTAAACACTTTAAATATAAATTTAATTTATACTACACATCCAATAATCTAGATTTGGTTTCAAGTCATGCTAGGGACTTTGCAATTTAATTGCAAACCAAATCTATTTAATTAATCAATTAAACTCTTTAATTAATTAATTAAATCATATTTAAATAGGTGATAACTTGTGTATGTGTGTGACTTACTAGGCTCATCACTAATTGGCAATGAGACATGATATCAACTCTTAATATCATCAGAACTCTTTCTTACCATAAATGATTTCTCTAAATCATTTTATGAACCTCATAGACCATGGTTAACACCTAGCATAGCATGCCATGGCCACCCAATTAGTAATAAGGTTTACCTTAAATGAACCTATAATCATATGTTACCATGCACTAGAATCTCTCTGTTACAAAATCCCAACTCAAGCTGGAGTCATGGTTTATGTCAAACTCCATTTGCTATGAATATTATGTTCTCTTTTAATTCCAGTTCTTGATTAAAAGATTTTTCTCATCTGAAACTCTTTTCTGAATAAATCTATCTGTCGTTGGCCAGAACTTGAAACATCAAGAACAATTAAATGAACATAGGATTTTATCTCTATTTACTTAGAGGAACAGATTCCTTCTTGATCAACACCTACCTCCATATATACCTAGCAGGAGCCAACACATGCCCATATACCCATACATAGTACAAGTATGAAAGCGATATCAAACTCAAACTACCTATATACAAGATAAGCTGTGCTATCTCGTGTCTAAAGATTATATGCCTCGATATGATTTATGACAAAACATTGACAAGAGTAAACTCCATGTGCTTGTCATAAGTGTCACCGTTCGACCTACTTATCATTTATAAGTGCCTATCAAGTTTGTTATATGGCATGAGACTCACCATTCCATCTTATTTATATCTCATATAAATAACTTGGGAACAAACATGAATACAATCTTTACGGATAAGTCATGTCCTTATTATGAAGTATCCTCAATTGTGAACCTATTTATGATACTTTGTGCTAGAAATATTGTCACTCATATTCTTAACAACTTAAGAATAATATTTCTAACAAAATATCAATGGACCTTTTCTATTACACATAAATATATTATGTAAGCGGAAAAGTGGAAATGCCTTTATTAATAAAAATATGTACAAGATACATACTAAATGATATGCTCTAGGGCATACTACTAACAATCTCCCACTAGCACTAGAGCCATTCATTACAATATCTTAGACCTATCTTCTCAAGATGTCGGTCTAACTGAGTGCGTGACATAGGCTTAGTGAATGGATCAATTTGGATTTTTAGTGATGTTATTTTTCTGCATGGCTATATCGCCTTGCCCAACTATATCTCCGATAATGTGGTAGTGCCTTTCTATGTGTTTGGATTTTGGGTGAGACCTTGGTTCCTTAGCTTTGTATGACTACTCCATTGTTGTCACGGTGTAATGGAGCTGGCGACTCAATGGAAGGAACTACGTAAGTTCGTCATGAACTTCTTTATCCAAAGACTTCTTTTGCGGCATCGATGCAAAGAATATACTCGACCTCGATAGTGGAATCTGCGATCGTGCTCTGTTTGGAACTCTTCCAACCGATCGCACCTCCATTACAAATGAACACATATCCAGGTAGACTTTCTATCATCGATATCCGATTGGAAATCGAATCGGTATAACCATCCAATTGCAAGTCTCCACCTCCATAAATCAAGAATAAATCCTTAGTTCTTCTTAAGTACTCAAGAATATTCTTGTGACTATCGATGTTCCAAACACGGATTGGATTGATACCGCTAGTCAAACTAACGACATATGCGATATCAGGCCTAGTACACAACATTGCATACATTAAACTTCCAATAGCGAAGCATATGGAATCTTGGCCATCTTATCTCTTTCTTGGTGTCTTTGGAGACATCTCTTTAGAAAGGTGGATACCATGTCTCATGGTAACAATCCTCTCTTGGAATCAAGCATGTTAAACCTCTTTAACACCTTTTCCAAGTATAGACTTTGGGTTAATCCACTTATTCTTTTTGCTCTATCTCTATAGATGAGAATCCCAAGAATAGAGGTTGCCTCCCCTAAGTCTTTAATTGAGAATTTATTTGACAACCAGACCTTTATAGTCTTCAACATACCTGTATCATTACCCATCAATTGTATGTAATCCACATATAAGAAAAGGAAAGTGATAGCTGTGTATCTAACCTTCTTATATACAATTGACTCATCCTCATTTTTGATAAAACCAAAAGATTTAATGGCTTCATCAAAACGGATGTTCCAACTCCTCGAAGCTTGTTTCAACCCATAAATGGATCGCTTTAGCTTGCATACCTTGGAACCATCTTGGGATTCAAATTCAAAACCCCTAGGTTGTTCCATGAAAATGTTTTCTTCAATGTATCTATTGAGAAAAGTCGCTTTGACATCCATCCGCCAAATCTCATAATCATAGTATGCACTATTGCTAATAAAATCCTAATTGATTTAAGCATGGCAACAAAGTGAGAAAGTCTCCTCATAGTCTATTCCTTGCCTTTTTGAAACCCTTCGCTACTAGCCTTGCCTTATAGGTCTCTACCTTTCCATCAGAACCAATTTTCTTCTTGAAAACCCATTTGTTCCCTATAGGTACAATACCTTCAGGTGGGTCAACAAGATCCCAAACTTGATTCTTATACATGGAATCAATCTCGGATTTCATAGCATCAATCCATTTTGAAGAGTCTATATCTGATATAGCTTCTTCATAGGTAAGTGGATCATCCCCATGATCTACTTCTTCATGAGTAGACAACTCTTGTTCTTCTTCATGAAGAAAACCATATCTCATCGGTGGGTGAGATACCACAGTTGTTCTACGAGGAGCAGTGTAGATGTTTCATCAACGGGTATAGGTTGACTAGATGGATCTATATCCATCGATGCATTGGTTGGTCAGAATTCTCCAATTCTAACTCTATTTGCCTTCCTTTGCCTCCTTCTTGAACAAACTGTTGTTCAAGAAATGTGGCATCTCTACTTATCACAACCTTTTGTGAAGTAGGCAAATAAAAATAATATCCAAAACTATCTTTTGGATATCCAACAAATTGACCTCTTTCTGATCTGGTCTCCAATTTATCAGTGTTCAGCTTTTTGATATAAGCTGGACAACCCCAAATCTTAACATGCTTAAGACTTGGTTTTCTTCCATGCCATATCTCATAAGGTGTGGAAGAAACTGATTTTGATGGAATCCTATTCAGAATATATAAAGCTGATTCTAATGCAAATCCCCAAAAAGAGATTGGCATATCAATATAGCTCATCATACTACATACCATATCCAATAGGATACGATTTCTCCTTTCAGATACACCATTTAGCTGTGGCATTCCTGGAGGAGTCAGCTTAGAAACAATGCCATGCTCTCTCAAGTATTCATCAAATTTAGTACTCAAATATTCACCTCCACGATCTGATCGAAGAGCTTTAATATTTTTTCCTGTTTGATTTTCTACTTCAGATTTAAATTCCTTAAACTTTTCAAAGGATTCATGTTTGTATTTCATCAAATACAAATACCCAAACCTTGATTTATCATCAGTAAAGGTAATAAAATAATGAAAGCCCCCTCTAGCCATTTCTTTAAACGGAACACATACATCACTATGTATTAGTTCCAAAATATTTTCAGCTCTTAGCCCTTGTCCAACAAAGGGTGATCTAGTCATTTTGCCTTGAAGGCAAGATTCACAAGTTGGAGTAAGCTCAGAGCCCAATGAGGATAGAATCCCCATTTTCTCCAATTTTGCAATCCTATCTTCTGCAACATGACATAACCTTAAGTGCCAAATATATTTTGAACTTGAGTTGGTTTTCACCATGGCATTGCATTCATTTAGATTACTATACTCTGGCCAATGGAAACACTTTCTTACTGGCAATGGAAACACTTTCCTGTTGGCAATGGAAACACTTTCCTGTTGGCAGTGGAGACACTTTCCTTTGCCTTTATCAGCTTTAATCTTCCTTTTCTGTTTAGCTATTTTCTTGGAAGGACCAGGAATCTGAAGTTTCTTTTTCATATCGCCCTTCTTCTTGTTGGACTTTCCAGCAGAAGAAGATGCAACCAAAGCTACCTCTTTTCCTTTATTGCCTGGCATATTCTTTTGTGCAATAACCAGCATGTTGAGTAAACCAGCTAAGGTGCATTCCTGTTTAGTCATATGGAAATTTGTCACAAAATTCCCAAAAGACTCAGGAAGGGACTTAAGGATCAAATCTGTCTGTAGTTGGAAATCCATGTTGAAGTCAAGATGTTCCAACTGCTCAATCAGCCGAATCATCTTGTGGACATGATCCCCAACATTCTGTCCCTCAGACATCCTCATACGGAATAGCTGTCTAGATATCTCATATCTAGCATTCCTGCTGTGCTCACCATACAACTCTTGTAGGTGAAGGAGGATCTCACTTACACTCTGCATGTTCTCATGTTGCTTCTGTAACTCATTACTCATAGAAGCAAGCATGTAACACTTAGCTCTCATATCATGCTCCTTCCACTTGTCCAAAGTTTCATGTTCCTCTTGTGTGGCCTCTGGAGGTAAGGGACCAGGAACATTTGAATCTAGAACATATCCTATATGTTCAAGGTTCAGGACAAGTTTCAAATTTCTTAGCCAATCAGACAGATTAGGTCCTGTCAACCTGTTGTGATCAAGTATGCTTGCAAGGATATTGGATGGTGGTGGTTGTTTTGTGCTCATTTTTATCAGAAAATTAACTGCAGAAAATAACCAGATTAATTAGTAAATGTATCATGTAATTAACCAAAATGATTATGGTCTTTTAATCAAATTGGTCCTCCCACTAACTTAGCGAATCCTACACTTCCAAAGTAGAAAACGGAAATCCTAGTTGGATGGATTTCTAGTGGGTGATTGAATTCTTATAATTCTATTGATCATCCTCAGGTATATCCATTATTGGAATTACAATAAACTATAAGTGAGCAACTCCTTGCCCATCACATCTCATGTGAGGTTCAATCCTTTACCTAGCCCCTAATGCTCAAAATCTCAGGTACATCCATTATTGACTTATCTTGCGTTAGTTAAGTTGATCCCATTGAGTCAGTAATTATGCAAATAATTTTAATGTTCTCAGGTACATCCAATATTGGCCACTAAACCATTTACATATTTACAACATCTCATGCTTAACAATTATTCTTAAGAAAATCTCTTAAATTAATTGCATCTCATGCAACTATTTAAAATTTCTTAAAATAATTGCCCCAATGGAGGGCTTATGTTATAATTACTTTAATTATACCATTTCCAACTTAATCATTTGTTTGGAAGATTTTATAGCCATCCTAATTACTATTAAGGTCTCACTTTGCACATTATCCATTTAGCATGCATATATCATATAATTGCATACATTCCAATACATCTCATGCATTCATGGATAAGCAGTAAATATGGTATGATCATGGACTTTCTAAGGGATTCAATTCTGAGCCACCAAGAATTGAATCAGGGCATTCCTAGGTGCATTTCATTCATTCATTTTAAAAGAGTTGCTGATGGTGTACATAATCAACCCTTGATCTTGAATTTCTCCCAATGTCCCACCAATGCTCTTGACCTCCTTGAACTTCTTGCAATCCAATATTACATAGTAATCCTTGGCATACCAAGGCGAATTTACAAGAACTTAAATAAATGAAATTACAACCCAAAAATATTACAAACTTAATAATACATGCCCAAAATAAATTAAAATAAATTAATTAATTTACAATCCCAAAGAAACATAAAAGAAATAAATCCAATCACATTGGTCTTTTATAGTCCATGATCATCCATCATGCATATCACTATTTAACAATTAAATAAAACATACATTCTTAAATTAAATTGAATATCTCATATTCAACTTAAAATTCAGATTTGAATATGATTCAAATAAATTTAAAAATTCAGATTTGAATCTCAGTCATACATCTTTAAAAATTCAGATTTAAATCACATTCAAACAACTTCAAAAATTCAGATTTGAATCACATTCAAACATTTTTAAAAAATCAGATTTGAATCACATTCAAATATTTTTAAAAAATCAGATCTGAATTTTATTGAATCAATTTTAAAAATCAGATTTAAATATGATTCAAACAACTTTAAAAATTCAGATTTGAATCTCATTCAAACAACTTTTAAAATTCAGATTTGAATCACATTCAAACATTTTTAAAATTCTGATTTGAATCATAATTTAATTGTGTGATTAAAACAACTAATTAAACACTTTAATTAGTCAAAGAATAGGCCTTAGATCATACAACAATTGCAGAATTAAAAGCCAAACCTTGAATCACCCATGGAACCATTGTTGCCGCCACCAATGGTGGCTTCTCCATGTGTGACGCCACATCTCATGATCCAACCAGCAATGAATCTCTTGATCTCATGATCAAACACACAATTAAATTATATAATCAACAATCTAAATGGCAAATATAGTGGCTCTGATACCAATTGAAGGCAGGCGTGAAAAACACAAGTTTATACCATTGAATTCAAAAATTTTCACCTAGGGTCACATGCACCATGCAAGATTTATTTTTATCTATTTGATTTCAATGATAAACAACATATTAAAACTCTTTTAATATGTTTTTGGATCTGTATTTGCCATTTAAGATTTTAAAATTAATCAGATTAATTTTAGAACCCTAGATTAAATCAAGAACGATTACACTAACCTCTTGATGTCTTTGCGGCGTGTCTGCCTTTGAGATTCGTCTTGAGGACACGGATGTTGTCCCTCTAGCTTGTCCACACCAAGAACACCTATGGCAGCCCTTGAATAGCTTCTAAATCCTTTTCTATTAATTAGAAATTCAAGTTCTGCCTTTTAAGAGATTAGAGATGTAAACAGGACACTAGAAACAATTTCTAGTGTTCTTAATTCAAGAGATTGATGGCTAATCTCTTTGAATTGATGAGAGATGAAGAGAAATAGCTGGAGAGGCTCAAAGTGGCGCGACAATTGAGAGGAGAGGCTGCTGGTTATGTTTTCTTTTCATAACCACACTTAAATAGCTAGGTTAACACATTAAACCCTAGCCACATGTCACCTTTTGATTAGCTCTAGGTTTAAGTGACCCAATCACATTGTGCCAAGTGTCAAACCTATATTTAATCTTGATTTTAATCATCTTACATGATTAAAAAACATTTGGCAAGCTTATGTGTTATGCCATGTGTCACCATCTCATGGTGCCACGTGTCACACTGCAAAATGACCAAAATGCCCCTGTGTCTTAATTTTGAGTTCTTAACCCAAAATAATTATTTTCTTCTTCTAATTAATTTATATCAAATATAAATTAATTAATTAATCTCTATTAATTAATTTCTCATCAATTAAATTCATATTTAAACACTTTAAATATAAATTTAATTTATACTACACATCCAATAATCTAGATTTGGTTTCAAGTCATGCTAGGGACTTTGCAATTTAATTGCAAACCAAATCTATTTAATTAATCAATTAAACTCTTTAATTAATTAATTAAATCATATTTAAATAGGTGATAACTTGTGTATGTGTGTGACTTACTAGGCTCATCACTAATTGGCAATGAGACATGATATCAACTCTTAATATCATCAGAACTCTTTCTTACCATAAATGATTTCTCTAAATCATTTTATGAACCTCATAGACCATGGTTAACACCTAGCATAGCATGCCATGGCCACCCAATTAGTAATAAGGTTTACCTTAAATGAACCTATAATCATATGTTACCATGCACTAGAATCTCTCTGTTACAAAATCCCAACTCAAGCTGGAGTCCTGGTTTATGTCAAACTCCATTTGCTATGAATATTATGTTCTCTTTTAATTCCAGTTCTTGATTAAAAGATTTTTCTCATCAGAAACTCTTTTACGAATAAATCTATCTGTCTGGCAGGAACTTGAAACATCAAGAACAATTAAATGAACATAGGATTTTATCTCTATTTACTTAGAGGAACAGATTCCTTCTTGATCAACACCTACCTCCATATATAACTAGCAGGAGCCAACACATGCCCATATACCCATACATAGTACAAGTATGAAAGCAGTATCAAACTCAAACTACCTATATACAAGATAATCATGCTATCTCAGTCTAAAGATTATATGCACTGATATGATTTATGACAAAACATTGACAAGAGTAAACTCCATGTGCTTGTCATAAGTGTCACTGGTTCGGCCTACTTATCATTTATAAGTGCCTATCAAGTTTGTTATATGGCATGAGACTCACCATTCCATCTTATTTATATCTCATATAAATAACTTGGGAACAAACATGAATACAATCTTTCTGGATAAGTCATGTCCTTATTATGAAGTATCCTCGATTGTGAACCTATTTATGATACTTTGTGCTAGAAATATTGTCACTCATATTCTTAACAACTTAAGAATAATATTTCTAACAAAATATCAATGGACCTTTTCTATTACACATAAATATATTATGTAAACGGAAAAGTGGAAATGCCTTTATTAATAAAAATATGTACAAGATACATACTAAATGATATGCTCTAGGGCATACTACTAACAACCTATGGGTCAGAGCTCGAACAGTAATTTGGGGAAGAGAAAAGAATTTGAGGAACCTCGAGCTTAGGGATATGATAGAGGCGGATCATCAGGGCAGAGAACACCAAGATCTAGTCGTCGAACAATCAGAAGTTCCTATTCTAACTGTTTTTGTCATGTTTGTGGTAAGCTACATGGAGGTATTTATCATAAGGCCTTTGGAGCCTACTACAATTATGGAAAGCTTGGACACTTTGTTAGAAATTGTACTAGTGTATCTTGATCTGCTCTTGAAAGTTCACACACTCAGTAGAGGTTGAGATAGAAATAGAGTTGGTACTCCTCACAACCATAACATAGTGAATCAACCCAAACATAGTAGCGCATCAGTTAGAGCGTCCACTATGCGCCAAGGGGAAAGAATAGAAACTTCGAATGTAGCTGCTGGTAAGTTCTTAACAAAAAAAAAAAAAAATTTGTTGTTTGATCCCAGCACTACTTAGTTTTATGTTAGTATTAAAACTATATGTTCTGTTGTTATTCCTTTACACGGGAATAAATTTTGATGCATTAGTGATTAGTCCTTTAAGATAAGGATTGTGATAATAAGTGAAATTAGTTTTGGAAGAGTTTATCGATGAAAAGTATTTTCTAACACACCATAAATTATAAAGCTAAATGGCAAGCCTACTTAATGTAAGGCAAGAGGACGTAAAAGTAAGTTACAGTAATAGAATTGCTGTAGATGAGGGCAAAGATGTTACTGTTAGTAATTGTTAATGGATATTGTAATCAGAATAAGATTCGAATATCAGTAAATTCAAAGAGGTTAAAATATAGGAAAATTTGATCTATTGGGATGTATCGTAGTAACTATGCAATGTTCTTGATGTTTGTGTTGTAAGCTATAGATTACAGTACCAACATGAGATTATTATGTAGAGCTACGTGCTTCCTCGTGGTACAATAAAATAAGAATATTTATAAGTAATCTATAAATTGATACAATTACGCCCGAATAGAGTACTATTACGGGAAATAAATGTGAAAATTTTAGTCAGAAATTTAAAACTTCAGAACTAGCCTATCGAAAGACTACAATTTTAAGGTAGCTAGAGTCAGTGACTCGGTTACATTAATGTTAACTACCTGTACCACAGTAATTGCTATAAGCTAAGAGATATCAGTACAACTTATCATCCTCAGACAGATGGACAATTGAAACGAGTAATTCAGGTAAATATTGAAACTCCTTGAGTTCCTGTAAATAATGAAATGAAATGATAATAATAACCTATAATATGTGATAAGCCCTCGAGAATATACTGAGAACTTGTGTTATTGAATCCGAGGGGAGATGGGACAGATACCTCCCACTAACAGAATTTGTATACAATAATAAGTGTCAAGTTAACATACAAACGGTACCCTATGAAACACTATAAGGGAAAAAGTGCAGAACACCAGCACATTGAACTGAGTTGGGAAAAGATATCTAGACATTGATATAGAGTCTCATAATTATTTTGATAATTTTGTTAAAAAAGAATGATTTAGGTATTTGAAAATATATTTATAAGTTGTAGTGCTATTCCCTCTGGAAGCAAGAATAGATACCTTTCATTGATGGAGTTTGTGTATAGTGATATTTATTAAATAAGCATGAAGATACCAAGGTATAAGGTCTTGCATGAGATAAATGCAGAGTACCTAAACAAAGGGTAATTTAACAGAGTTAGAATTGGTAAAAGAGACTGAAGGACCAATAAGGATTCCAGTATGAGAAATCAGAGAACTAATGAATAATAGACTTTCATGAGTAGAAATAATAAAGGCAAAAGAAAACATGATGGGAGAGTGAATAAAATTATGAGATAATGATATTCTTAGTTCTTTGAATTCGATGAATTTCGAGGACAAAATTCCTTTTTAGAGGGGAAGAGTTGTAACACCCTCATTTTCGTAGTCCGTACGTCATACTGTTCCGACGGCTAATGTTTGCCCCGAAAAGTTGGAATGTCTAGAGCTAAACTCCAGTGATAGTAAACAAGCATAAAATAATGAAATATATGATGAGAAAAATTAAGGAAAAATAAAAGAGAGAAAATGAAACTAAGTTAAACGAGCCGGCACCACAGCGATGGGTGACCACACCGGGAAGGCTGTTGCCGACCCAAGGATTGCAGGGAACCCTTGGAATTAAATTTAGGGACATAAGTAAAGGTTTATTGAAATGTAATTGGCACTAGATATATCAAAGGAAAAATAATAAATTAGTACAAAGAAAAATAAAAAATCGAGAAATAGACAAAAATCGGTGTTACCGAAAAATCGGGAATATAACCCGAAGTGGGGCATTTTGGTCATTTGACACCTAGAGTTGACTTTTGACCTCAGTGTCCATTAAAAATAAGTGGTATTACACTTTGAAAATGTCATGAAAAATAAAAATGTGGTATATTATTTAAATACTGAAAGAAATGAGGCAAATGTGCAAATTATGGAACTTTAACTAATTAAATCATTAATTTATGGTTAGTGCTCCGCTAAGTGGGATTAGTGGACATATAAAACCAAGTGGACAACATGCAAATTCACTTTCTTCCTCATTTTTTTCACTTTGCCGAATTGCTTTCTCAAGTTCTTCCATGGCCAAATGTTCTTCCAAGCTTCCTCCATGGCCATTCATGCATAAGCTCAAATTTACCATGATTCAAGCCATATTTCTTCAAACTCCCTTCATTAAAAGTGGTCTTCACACCATGGGCAGTATGTGGGCAGCAAAAAAGAGAGGAAATTCCATGGATTTGTGAAGCTCAAGTTAAGGTTAGTGCTTAATCTTTCCATTTACCTTCACTAATCCTTCTGTTGAGCTTTGGGTAAGTTGAATTGCTAAGAAAAATTGAGGAAATGATGAGTATTGGTGAACCTTAGTTTTGGTAGCCATGAAAATGCATGGTTAGTGACTTATTCTTATATGTATTTGATGGGAATTAAGGTTGATTAACTCAAATAGAAGTGGTAGTAGGTTAATGTCCAAGTATGTGCATGTTAGTGCTTGAATTAAGGGTTTGAAATGGGACCTTGATGCTTTGGCAAACTGCCATGTTTGGCAGCCTATAATATCATGAATTTTTGTGTGTGAATATGAAGTTTATTAATGAAATATGATGGTATTGAATTGTGGGTAGTTTGTATAATTGCCATAGAAGTGTATGTGTAAAATAAGTGTTGATGTATATTGAATTTGGGTGGATGTGAATGTTGGGCTTTAATGGTGAATTGTGTGTATTGAGCACTTGAGTGTTCTGCCCAATATGCTTGTGGAATTGTGTTCAGTATTTGTAGAAGTGCTATGAATAAATAATGAAGTCATGAGGAGGAGGAGGAATGTCAAATTGGAAGTGCAATTGGTAAGTGATGAAGAATGTGTAGTAGGGTAGTGTATGTTTTAGCTTAGAACCTTAAGTGTGTGACTCTAATTGGTATAAGCCTAATTAGAGGTGAAACTAGGCACAAAATATGCCAACTTTCATGAAGGAAGCTTATCTAAATTCTGTCCACAAAGTGACATAAAAATTGACCAAATCCGGATTAGGTAAGTGCAGGCCAGAATTTTTGACAATATGAATAGTAGTCATTAGGAGGACCATAACTCACTCAAAACAGGTCCAATTGACCTAAAATTTTTACCATGAATAGCTTAGACATAGATCTACAATTCTTATGAAGACACCAAAGACCAAAAATGGCCAAAACAAAGCCAAATAGCTTGCACAAATTCGGATACCAAAACTTGCCGAAGTGAAAATGACTTAAAAATGACCTAAGCCTACCATTTTAGTGCATTATGTCCAGCATTGGTAAATTGACCATATCTTGGTCTACACAACTTAGAATGACCTGAAATTTTGCCCCATGTGCAATAAGAGATAGACCTGCAAGTTTGTAGTTTGGACCGAAACCCAAAAACTGAGGGAACTAGGTCGTCCGGCTAGGTCAAAATAGTACACTAAAATCTGGTAAATTACAATAAAATGCAATACACTTGAAAATGAATTTGGTAATATATACCAACACTAAAGGGCTATAAAATGTGACATATTAGTAACATTGGAATTGACTCACTTAGAGTGCATCAAGGGTCAACATTATAAATTGACTAATGAAACGAATTGAAGGGAATAGTACCAAGAAAATTTAGACATTGGATTTTATGGTTGGAAACAAATTCATTGAGTACTGAAACACTTTAAATTGTGTGTTTTAGTTGATAAGGATATTGAGAAGCATAAAGAACAATGAGTCAAGGCCTAGGAGCGACTCAAATCAGGTTTGTGCACAACTAGTTTTTAACTGATTTTGTTCTGAATATTTCATATGATTAAATGACATATTTTGTGCATAACTAGTTTTTAGCTGATTTTGTTCTGAATATTTCATATGATTAAATGATATATTTTTCTTATGTATTATGTCACACCTTACCCCTCTGCAAGGTATAACATGATCCCGTAGAATACTTAATGAGCTACCGAACTTCACCTACCGATAATTCATCAAGTACCCTACAAGGGATTTTAAAACAATTTTCTTATATTTTGGAAGTGGTGAGCATTTTGGTAGGAATTAAAAACCATTTATTCAAAGTTAAATACGAGTAAAAATTTTTTTGTCTATTTTAATTTTGCCACAAATTTTATAAAAATTTTGACAGAGTTCCGTTTGTATTTGGAGAAAATAGTTCTTCAAATACCTGAAAAAAGAAACACTTCCAATAATTTTCTCAACTCCCAACCTTCAATTAATCTCAAATCAACTCAATTCAATTCACTTCAAAATAATTCCACAATCCAAATCAAAATTTATCATCTCAAAATATTTAATAACTTCATTCACAAGGCATAAAGTATGAAATTCACAAGTACAAATATTAATTTACAGAAGGAAATCCAAAAATAATATTATTACAATTTATTTTACAACTACTCAACTTTACATTGATACATAAAGCGTTATAATATTTACATCAAAATTAACTACAACTCAACTCAACTCAACTAA